>NC_059275.1:6562484-6647484 GCF_017591435.1 Portunus trituberculatus
ATAGATATCCTTAGTGAAACCATTAGTGCATCAACAGGTGCTTTTGTGGTCTCTGGTGGAATCAGACGGAGATAATTGTAAAAAATCTCCCTAATCACAGGGTCATCCTTTTTTTCTTTTTTTTTTTTTTCAATGGTACCGTGTGTGCTTTGTGGGCCCCAGGGTTCTTAAGCGCACGGTTTCGAATCCTGGCCACGATCCGAGATTAGGAAGGGCATCCACTCCGGGTAACGGTTCCCAAATGCCAAAACCAAAGCCTTCCTGATTCCTTTGTCAGGAGGCACCGTCCTAGCCCTAGTATAATAGAGAAACCGGACTAAAAAAAAAAGAAAAAAAAACTGAAGGGGTTAAAAATTCTTATTAAAGTGTTTAGCGTTAAGTGTAGCGTCCCACTACCTCACCTGTTGCTTACATGCTTTTAATCTTCCACAGGTGAGCACCATGCAGCTGGCAACACTGACGGCCACCCTCCTCACCCTGGTGGCGGCGGCGGCTGCACAAGACGAAGGATCAGGTCTGGCTGTAGCTCAGGCCAAGCGGGCGGGCTGGTCCTCCATGCGCGGCGCCTGGGGAAAGAGAGACGACAGCTCCGACCAAGGCCTTCAGGTGTGTGTGACAGAGAGAGAGAGAGAGAGAGAGAGAGAGAGAGAGAGAGAGAGAGAGAGAGAGAATGTTGAAGTAATAGTAGAAGTAGGTGTAATAGTAGTAGTTGTTGACAGTGTTGTTGTTGCTGTTGTTTTAGTAATAGTAGTAGTAGTAGTAGTAGTAGTAGTAGTAGTAGCAGCAGCAGCAGCATGATAGATGTAGTAGTAGTAGTAGTGGTAGCAGCAGCAGTATTCATAGTAGTAGTAGTAGTAGTAATACTACCAGCAACATTGATGGTGAAATGGTGGTGGTAGTGGTGGTAGTAGTGGTGGTGGTGGTTATAGTGGTGGTAGTGGTTATGGTAGTAGTGGTAGTGGTTATGGTGGTGGTGGTAGTAGTAGTAGTGGTAGTAGTAATGGTTATAGTATTAGTAGTAGTAGTTAGTAGTAGTAGTAGTAGTAGTAGTAGTAGTAGTAGTAGTAGTAGTAATAATAAACGTAACAGTAGCAACAGTAACAGTAGTATTATTAGTAGCAAAAGTAATAACAGTAACAATGGCAGCAGTATTAGTAGTAGTAGTAGTCTTAGTAGTAATAGTAATAATAGTAGTCTTAATTGTAATAGTAGTAGTAGTAGCAATAGTAATAGTAGTAGTAGTAAAAGTAATAGCAGCAACAGTAGTAGTAGTAGTAGTAGTAGAAGGAATGGCAGTAACAGTAGTAGCGGTAATAGTTAAAGCAGTAATAGCAGGACTGATAGCAGGACCGGCAGTAGTAATAGTAGCACTCAAAGAAAAAATCCCAGTAATTGTGTAAATGAAATGTTTTTCAAAGACCAACTTCTTGGTAATCCCCCGCTTGGCAGTGTCTTCATTTCGCTTACTTATGATGAGAGGACACGGAGGCGGGGCGGGACGGGGAGGGGCGGGCCGGGGCGCGGCGGGTCGGGGCTGGGCGGGGCGGGACAGTCACGTGAGGGGAAAAGCGTGACACGTGACTACTCTTGTTTGATTTTACCCATAATCTTCTCTCCTGCCCCCCTGCTCTCCATCCTTCCCCTCACTCCCCTTCCTCTACTCCCTTTCCACGTGTCAGTGACTCTTACAACTGTCTCTTGTCCCCTCGTACCCTCATCCCCTTCCACTCTCCTTTTATTCTTCCTCTTATCCTTTAAATTCCTTCTTATCCTCCACATCCTTCTGCCTTTTCTTTCCTTTTCTGTGATTTTTTTCCGTATTTATGTATCTGTTTATTATTTCTTATTCATATCTCTTTTTCCTGCTTTTTTGTTCCCCCCTTCTTTTTCTTGTCTCCTTGTTGCTCTTTACATTCTTTCTTTTCTTCTTCCCTCTCTTCCGCTTTTTCATTCTTTCGCTTTCATTGGGTTTCTTATTTCCCTTTTTTTCTTCGGTTCTTATCTTGTTCCAAACTGTTTATCATCTTCGTCTTCTCTTCTTGTTCATCTGCCTTTCCTTTCCTTCTTACGTGTTTTTTTTTTCTCTTCTTTCTTCTGGATTTTCCCGATTCCTCTCTTTACCTTGCTCTCATTTTGTTATATCTCACCCTCTCACCTTTCCCTGTGGTTTTCTTTCTTTCCTCTGCTTCTTACCCACTACGTTCCTCATCTCCCTCTCTACTCTCTTTTTAGTTTTCTTTGTTTCCCTCTCCTTCTTACCCCTTATTTTTCTTTTCCACTTCTCTTCTTGATTTTCTTCCTTCTTCTCTTCTTTTTTTCCTCTCCTTCTTACCTACTACTTTCCTCATCTCCCTCTCTACTCTCTATTTAGTTTTCTTTGTTTCCTTCTTCTTCTTACCCCTTACTTTTCTTTTCCACTTCTTCTCTTCTTGATTTTCTTCCTTCTTCTCTATTTCTTTAGTTTTACCTTCTACTTCCATATGTCCTGTTTTTCTTTTTCTTTTTTTCATAGCCTCTGTGTTGCCTTCATCCACTGTGCCGTTATCGATATTCCTCACCGTTACCCAGCGTTTCTGTGTGAGGTTAAGTTACGTTAGGTTAGGTTAAGTTACTCTGACTCTAGTTCCATTCAGGTTCTTGTTCCAAAATTAGAAACCTCATCACACGTCAAATAACTTCTACTTAATGGTGGATAAAACTAGGCGGATAAAAAAAAAAACGCAGTAACAGAAAAAAAGTGCATTCAAGCAGCCAAACAGGGAAGAAGAAAGGAGGAGGGGAGGAAGGTGTGAGAGAGAGGGAGAGGGAGAAGGGGGGAGTTTGAATACACTCTCGAAAAATGGAAAACGGGAAAACATCAGCAGCGAGGAAGACGAAGCGCGGCGGGCCATCAGATTGAGGCCACTTCCTATCATCACACGATCAGACGCCAGCCACACGCAGCCGCCACACACGCCTCCTCGCTGCCTCCAAGGGGTTACTGCTGGCGGGAAGCGTGAGGCGTGTAACAGATTTTGATTGGGGCTTTTTACGAGTGGGAAAATGGAAAGTTAACCAAGTACTCTTAGTCTCTCTCTCTCTCTCTCTCTCTCTCTCTCTCTCTCTCTCTCTCTCTCTCTCTCTCTCTCTCTCTCTCTCTCTCTCTCTCTCTCTCTCTCTCTCGTGTGTGGTTTAGTGAAAAAAATATGTAGAGATAAGGTTTGATTAGTTGTTGTTGCATTTATATATTAGTATTAGTAGTAATTGTTATAGTTGCGGTCTTTTGTTGATTTAGTAACTGGTTTTACCCCCCATTCATTACTGGGACGTATTTCTACCACGAGTTTTGGACATGATTCGACGATTTTATTTACATTAGGAACGGTCTATGGAGGTCAAAAGATTAACGGCCAGAGTCTTCACTATTTTAATTCCCACATAAGTTTCTGAAGCTGTTTAAAATCACCAGATAGTAAGCTGAATGAATATGGAAAGACATTGTGGTACTGAAGAGGTTATAAAGAGGAGACGCAGAATATAGTTCCTAGTAGTAGTAGTAAATATTAGCAATAGTAATAGTAGTAGTTGTAGTATTAGAGTAGCTCTCCATCCTTACCACCAGCAAGGGAATAGAAGCATTTTTGTACCTGTAGGAGGGAAGAAGAGGAGGAAAATGAAGTGTTAGAAGAAAGTTTAGCCTTCATACACAATACACGCAATGCCTCCCACCAGCCACTGATAACAATAAACCAAGTCTGAAACAAGGGAGTAAAAAAAAAGAAAAAAATATATCCCCTGACAATAACACCCCAAGTTACCAAGAAGTGACAGTTAGGCCGCGACACAATGCTGGAGGCGGAGAGTGACGAAGCCTTTGTTATAGTGACGAGGGGACAGGTGGGCGTTTTTATCTGTAAGGTGTTATTATTGACACGAATGAGGCCACAGAGAGAGAGAGAGAGAGAGAGAGAGAGAGAGAGAGAGAGAGAGAGAGAGAGAGAGAGAGAGAGAGAGAGGCCATCTGTCTTACACCGCGTTTTCTTTCCTTCGCAGGTTTCTGAAGACAAGAGAAACAACAACTGGAGGAAATTCCAAGGATCGTGGGGCAAGAGAGGAGAGGAGATCCAGGTGTGTGTGTGTGTGAGAGAGAGAGAGAGAGAGAGAGAGAGAGAGAGAGAGAGAGAGAGAGAGAGAGAGAGAGAGAGAGAGAGAGAGAGAGAGAGAGAGAGAGAGAGAGAGAGAGAGAGAGAGAGAGAGAGAGAGAGAATTTACCTCACCTACTTCCAACCATTATATTTTTTCCCACTTCTTCGTCCTCCTGCTCCTCCTCCCATCTTAACCTTTACCAAAATGTTTCTCTTTGTCCTCCCTGTCCTTCCATATCACCAAATATACTCCTCCTCCTCCTCCTCCTCCTCCTCCTCCTCCTCCTCCTCCTCCTCCTCCTCCTCCTCCTCCTCCTCCTCCTCCTCCTCCTCCATCTCTTCCGGTCCTACCTCACGCTGTCTGTTTTGCAATTTCTTTCATGTCACGTTTGTTTTACCTTCTCTCAACCTTTCCATCCTTCCTCCAGGACGCCGAGGACAAGAGAGGTAATTGGAACAAGTTTCAAGGCTCATGGGGCAAACGTGCAGACGACATAACCGAAGAAGCGGCGCTGCAGGTGAGTCGAGTGATGGGAGAGGCGTGTGGAAGGCTGACGGAGATGGAGGGAGGACGAGATGGTAGGAGAGAGAGAGAGAGAGAGAGAGAGAGAGAGAGAGAGAGAGAGAGAGAGAGAGAGAGAGAGAGAAGAGGAGGTGAAGCAGGAATAGGATGAGGACAAAACTGTGTTAAAGAGATAGGTTAAGGAAGGCAGTGTTGGTGAGAGAACGAGAGAACCATAGAGTGATATAGACGAAATAGCACGAGGATGAAAATGATGGTAAGGAAATTGGTTAGATAAGGGGAAGAAAGTGTTGTGAGAGGACGAGAGAATATAGTGATTTAGACGAAGATGACCAAGACAAATATGAGAAGAGTATGATAGGTAAAACAGAATGAGGTTACAGAGAGCAACGCCATTATAACTACGTGTTCTAATGAGGACCAAGAGAAAATTGGCAGGATTTATATGGGGAATAGGTCGAAATTGAGCACGTGGACGAAAACAACGAAGACGAATATGAACATTAGAAAACAATAGAACCTACACGTGGCAGTCCCTGTACAAAACGACACACCTCCCTGGTTCTACCTCTTGCATCTATATATTTGTGCAATTTTTTAAAGCTCCTTATTTCTGATACTGTAAGAACGATGGATAAATAGAAAGAGGGCGATGGCAATGGCAACGAGGAGATCGTTTTATGGGGATTGAGGGAAGAGGACTGGAGGATTGAAAGGGAAATTAGAGGAGGAAGAGGAGAAGTTATTTTTGAGGAGAGAGAAAGTAAGTAAGGGGAAGTAAGAAAGGAGAGCATGAGTATGTTAGTCAGGTATTTGTGACCAGCGTTGGCAGTGACATAAGAGCAAGGCACCTACCTGTTGCCAATACCGCCATGGGTTTGGACAGGCAACGAGCAGCACGCCACGCCACGGTAAGCACGACATGACACGCCCTCTTTGTCCTCACCCTCGTGTGCCATCCCGACATGACTTTCTGCAGCCCCAACAAAACCATGATATCACGAACTTAACTATCAATAATAGAATTTTATTTCCTTTCTTCTTTTTCGCTCTTTTTTTTTTTTTTTTTTTGTTAATTCCCTACTGAAAAAAAAATAGTGGTATGCTTAGTAACGTGGGAATAACAATCTGAAGCACTGATTGTGGTCGTTTTCTTGTTTTTCTTATATCAATTCGTGAAAGGAAAAATAAAGTCTTGGTATGCTGAGTGTCATTTATTTGCGACATGACGTGCTAATTGATCACTTTTCGACTATTTTCGTTCAAATTTAAACCTTAGACGCGACACGAAACCCTTGCTCACATATTCTGCAACCAGCCACCACGCCCGCGCTTTTACCATTAGGTGTTGTACGTACTACACGTCTCCCCATCACTATAAACGCACGCTACAAGTCACCTGGCAGTGAAATCTTTTGTTACCGCAAACGCGCACCTCTAATGCTTATCATAGTGACCTTTTTTTCCTATGTGTGTGTGTGTGTGTGTGTGTGTGTGTGTGTGTGTGTGTGTGTGTGTGTGTGTCCCGCATATGACTTATGCAGCGCTCACCTGACCTCTTCTGCCTCGACACGCAAGTGAAAGGCAGTGAAAGTAAAGGCAAAAAAGTTAAATTTGCGCTACTTTAATGTTGCTTAGTCTGTTTTTTCCACCTTGATGTACGAGTATGCCACGTGACCTCCTTTGAAGTGAGACTTAATATTTATTGTTTTTGTTTTATCACTCAGTATAGGAAATATAAGCAAAAAAAAATTTGTTTCTTCTGAAGTTTGTAGCGATTTCACAGATTAAAGTCATGGCTTTGATATGAATATTCCAAAGATTTCTTCAGAATAATGGTGAAAATAAAAGAAAGAAAACTAAATTATAAAAAAATGAATTGAAAATATACCTATTCATCAAGTAGACTCACGTGTCTCTATCTGAATAATTATTGTATGTAACTACTGTACTACATAATCTTTTTAAATAAACAAGAAATGGTTCCTTCATTATCATGTAGTAAAGGAAAGGAAAATGATAGGAACATGTGGGTGATATGCTTGAAAAGTCTTGGATGTTGTGAGGGTTCAGGGAAACGGGCTAGGACTATTTAGGTGTGTATTGGTTCGTTTCTGTTCAAGTTATGGGGCCGCCGTGGTACAGTGGATCCGTGCGTGCTTTGGGATCCGAGGGGTCTCCAAGCGCACGGTTCGAATCCTGTCTACCTTCTGAGTGTAGGTTGGGCTTCCTCACTCGGGGCAACGGTTTCCTAGCGGGTGGGCTTTGAAATAGGAGGTGCGCTTAATAAGTATCCTCTTTAGCCCATAAATTCCCGTGAAAAGCACACATGGTATAAAAAAAAAAAAAGTAAACTCACCTATCTGTATCTGAATAATTATTGTGTAACTACTGTACTACATACTCTCTTTAAATAACAGCAGAAGGTTCCTTGATCATCATTAACAAGAAAAGAAGAGAATGGGAGCGTGTGGGTGATGTGCTTGAAAAGTCTTGATGGTGGTTGTGAGGGTTCAGGGTAATGGATAGAGCTGTTAAGGTGTGTGTTGGTTTGTTTCGATGCGTTAGGAAGTGAGGGAAATGCAAGATAGCTAGGAAATGAGTCATTTTGTAATGATACAGTTGTTAATGATTTGCAAAAGGAAAAGAAATCTGGTGTAATGTTTGTCATATCTAAAGAATTGTGGCATAACACGCACAAGCAAGCATTGACACCCGACACTTAACCACCCACCCACACACACACACACACACACACACACACACACACACACACACACACACACACACACACACACACACACACACACACACACACACATACACACAAGGAAGTCGTGTCACTGAACATTGTAGGGGAAGAAAAATAAACCATTAGAATTTACCAGTCAAAAGGGAAAAAAAAAATCCTGAATGAATATTTCACCCATTAATTCACGAAATTGAACATAAAGAGAAATTTATCCTTTTTTTTTTTTTTTTTTGAGTGGGAAGGGGTGACGTCGGAACCTACACACATTCTCTCGCACTAGATAGAGAGACAGATAGATAAATAGACATGTATATTTGTTAATCATAATAAACAACACATGCACATACACATCATAGACTATACATCATCGAAAAACGCATAATTAAACTAAAATTAATGAACACTCAGCAGTAAAATCTTATTATTCTTAAACAATAAAAACATTCCATTTCTCCATGTGACTCAGTTTCCCCTCCCCCTTTCCCTTAACAGGCCGCCGAGGAGAAGAGGGGAGGCTGGAACAAGTTTCAAGGGTCGTGGGGCAAGCGAGGGGACGAGGTCGCTTCTGAGGATGACTTGCAGGTACCTGGAATGCTTCACTTGCCTTATAAAAGTATTCTGACTCCGCACCCTTGTCTTTCCTTCTATTCCTGTGTTCTTCCTGGTATACGGTTTTTTTCCCTGCTTTTTTATATTTTTCTTTCTATTTCCGTATGAAACAGAGAGAGAGAGAGAGAGAGAGAGAGAGAGAGAGAGCTGAAGGGTTTAAAGTGATTAGGTTAAAAGGCTTGTATTTACTAATAGCCACATTACACACTCGGCTGGACGAATTATGAGAGTAAGAAAGTACATATGAGATGAAAACATTCTTGTCATTCATTACTTTCTCTCCCTCTCCCTTCAGGACGCCGAGGACAAGAGGACATCCTGGGGCAAGTTTCAGGGTTCATGGGGCAAGAGGCAAGACGACCTAATTCAACTTCAGGTACACTTGGTCCTTCCTCACACTTTCGCTTCTTTTACCTTTTTCCCTTTTTTTTATAAGTGTATACTGTTATTTTTCAACAAAACTTATTTACTTCCTTCTTTTAACCAGTGTGTGTGTGTGTGTGTGTGTGTGTGTGTGTGTGTGTGTGTGTGTGTGTGTGTGTGTGTGTGTGTGTGTGTGTGTGTGTGTGTGTGTGTGTGTGTGTGTGTGTCATGAGACGTACCAATAGGCAGTCTATTTGTAACACCGTTTCTTTGTGTGTGTGTGTGTGTGTGTGTGTGTGTGTGTGTGTGTGTGTGTCATGAGACGTACCAATAGGCAGTCTATTTGTAACACCGTTTCTTTGTGTGTGTGTGTGTGTGTGTGTGTGTGTGTGTGTGTGTGTGTGTGTGTGTGTGTGTGTGTGTGTGTGTGTGTCATGAGACGTACCAATAGGCAGTCTATTTGTAACACCGTTTCTTACGCAGGACTTGGAAGACAAGCGCAACAACTGGAGCAAATTTCAAGGCTCGTGGGGCAAGAGGGCAGGATGGAGCAGCCTCCAGGTGAGTGGCGGAACAAGTAACACCCCACATCGTAATGAAAGCTTATGATTTCTTTCCACCTCATCTCAATATGCCATGTATTATAGCCTGGCTGTGAACACTGACTGCCAGTGGTGAATTGGGGGTGTCGCCATTCAAAACCTTAATGTTTTGGCTTATTTGAGGAAGGTGAGGGAGTGTCTTGAACCACCTGTCTGCCGCAGGGCGCGTGGGGCAAGCGAGCCTGGAGCAACTTGCAAGGGGCGTGGGGAAAGCGCTCTCCCAACGACAGCGAAGACATTGACGACGAGGCGCTAGAGGAGGAGGAACTGCAGGTGTCCCCCGAAGCCTTGGCCAGGATGGTCGCTGCCTCCCCTGTCAAGCGCGGGTGGGCGCTTTGGGGAAAGAGGCCGGACTACCCGGCGGTGTCACCTCGCTCTACCAACTGGTCCAGCCTCAGAGGTGCGGCCCAACCCTTGACCCAGAGGGAAGGCTCAATCAACAACACATACTTTGAGTCTGACAAACATTCGTTCATGTCTCTAAGTAACAACATAATAAATTTGTTTCGTATGTTAAATGATTACAAAATAAAACGTCACTGCTGATAATCGTTCACCCAGAAAAATCACCGTTTGCTTGGTGACCTTAAATTCTTGATGCTGGGCGCGGCGGTGGCATGGAGTGAGTCAGTGCAGCAGTGCGGCGTGCTGTGCTGAGGTGTAACAGCTGAGTGAGAGACGCTTGCCGGGAAGTTGGAAGGGTCGCGGACGGAAGTTGGTCAAAGTTTATTCAATTTTATCCGGGGGGTGCAAACAAAACAGTGTTTTCTTCGAGACGAGGAGCGGACAACCGTGCGGGGTGTTTGTGAAGATCGTGTTCTTGTTTCCAGTGTGTGAGAAGCCAGTGTTGCAATTTAGTTAAAACTTACTGAAGACCATAACCAGATTAAGAACATTTCGGCGTCAGGTGGTTCAGCCCCTCTGGTATATGTGAGTGTTTGGCGGGGCAGTCGTGAAGCACCACGCTGCGAATGTGTCGTTAAATCCTAGCGGGCCGTGAAAGCGACGAGGAGTAAAGAGCAAAGAGTACAGGAGCAAGGAAGAGGCTTGCGTGATCCTAGAAGGGTTCAGAGACAAGTAATCACTCTATGCCGCCGGTGCTCGTTAAAGTCATTACCGCTTCGGGGGCAATTTCCTGTAATTATCTGTTTATTTATTATTATTTTTCTTACTCGGAGGTTTCTGATCGAGGCGGTGACGGAGATGGCGAGGCGCTGCCAGTCCTTCACATTTCGACACTTCTTGATCGTGGTGGAGTTAAATTTAAACGAAGGAAAATAATGAACAGCTGAAGTTAATTGTCATTTTAATAAGTTGTGTTTGTAGGAAAAATTAATTAACAGGTGAAGGAAGTATCAATTATCTCAACAACGCTGGTGTGTCGAGCGAAACGTTTTAATGTCAGGCCGTGAATATTTTCCTCACGTTTTATAAGGGGCATGAATCTCCTTTCCAAGTTGGACTCACTCATTCACTCGCTCACCATAAACATTCATTCATTATTAACTCATTCATTTATAAAGTAACTGAACCACTTACCTGACCCATTCACATATTTAATCTGAGTGCACTAGTGATTAGCTCCATCAGTGTGAGAGTGAAGAAGACGCCTCACCTCTCCTCTTCTCCCACACACAGGCACGTGGGGCAAGCGTAGTGGGGACTGGAGCAGCCTTCGGGGCGCCTGGGGCAAGCGAGTTCCCAACGACTGGGCTCACTTTCGGGGCTCCTGGGGCAAAAGGTCTCCAGGTATGTGCTATTTATGTTGCTATTGACACCTGTGCGTTCTTTTGTGATACCTGCCAGTTTGCCTGTCTGTGTGTCTCTTCACATGCGTTTCCTTCCTTCTAACTTCCAAGTCCTCTTCTATTTCCTTCTCTCACTCTTGCTTTTCCTCGTTATCTTCGTCCTCGTTCTTATCGTCTTCGTCCTCGTCCTTGTCCTTCCTCCATAAGATCACTTGTCTCCATCGTGACTGCCTGCCTTCCTGCCTACCGCTTCCTCCTCACACTACCCTCCACCCTCTCCTGCCTCCTGCTTCACACCATCTGTCCGCTGCCATGCCCACCTGCTCCCTGCACCTCCCCACCTATATGCCACCTGACACCCCGGTAATTAAAGGGGAGAGACTTGTGTCGGGGCTCTGTCATGGTTGGGGAGATGGAAAGGGAGAAAGTTAGCATTAATGAAGGAGAGAGAGAGAGAGAGAGAGAGAGAGAGAGAGAGAGAGAGAGAGAGAGAGAGAGAGAGAGAGAGAGAGAGAGAGAGAGAGAGAGAGAGAGAGAGAGAGTACCTACAGTATTTGTGCATTAGATGATGTGGTGAGATGTGTTCTATTAGGAATTCATGCGATACTACTTTGCTCATTCAGTAGAACCGAGAAAGGTGGCTGATTTTGACATAATGGAGACGTGTACATTTTCCTCTCTCTCTCTCTCTCTCTCTCTCTCTCTCTCTCTCTCTCTCTCTCTCTCTCTCTGGTGATTGATAAGATGAAAACCGTACAGGACGCAGAGGATTAATTAAGGTGCAGCCGTACAACCAGGCGTAATAAGGGTGAGGGAGGCGGGCAGGTGGCCAGGCAAGGTGGGGAGGAACCACGCTCAAAACAATAGGCTAAACCAAACATTTGCTCCCTTGCCTGCCACTCGCTTCCTCTCTTATCTAGAAGTAAATTTCCTCACAACATCAACACCAGCAACGACAACAATAACAACAGCAGCAACAATAAATCAGAGTTAACGTCATTTTTTACACTTTATGAGTAGAATATATTATCTTTCCATGACTAAATAGACTTTCTTTCACTTCAGAATTTTAAAAAATCCAAAAATCATTTCAGATTGGCTATAAAAACAAACGATTTTTTCACTTCATGGATAAAAAGAAAATATTTACATCTAGAATTAAATTAGATCGTTAGATTGATTAAATGATAGTAAAAAGTATTCCCCCCGTCATTTACTTCTTCAAGGCAGTCCATATTTATTTCTCTTCGCTGAAATGCCTTTGTATTTTGACTGACATTGTAACAGTTTTGTTGTCATTGGGAATTGAAATTATTTATACTCTTGCTCAGAAAGGAAACACCAGGTGGGGATGAAAAGAACGCCTCTTTATTTAAAGTGAGGGGAGCGTCTCTCTCTCTCTCTCTCTCTCTCTCTCTCTCTCTCTCTCTCTCTCTCTCTCTAACATCTTATTACACATAACGAGGCCGGAGTGTTTTTATCCATTACTAAAACGTGGCGTCACTTTTGAGGTGAAAATTGACTCCACTCAGCTTCAGGAAGGAGGCGAAGTGGAGACTGGAGCTGGCGGAAAAAGAGTGCTGATGATGGCGGTGGTGGTGGTGGTAGTGGTAGGGGGTGGTGGTGCTAGAAGTAGTAGTAGTACCAATAGTAGCAGTAGTTTATATAAGTCAGTAATAAAGGTCAGCCTAGGAAAAAGAAAATACCAGGAAGAAGTAACGAGGGATAGAACTGAGAGAGAGAAAAAGCAAAAAAAAAAAAAAAAAAGACAAAAATATAGCAAAATGGAAGGACATATTTCTTTTATTCTTTATTTTATACCTGTGATTATTCGGCCATCCTCTTTTCACACTCCTTTCCTCACCTCCACCGACACGTTATGTTACTTGCTCCTTGTCTCCTTGCCTGTGCCGCTTATCTGTTCGCTACTCCCCTCTCGCAGCTTGCTTGGCTTCCTCCTCCAATAAAATGTGACTTGCATGACCTTGTTTTCTTGTCTATTTCTTAGCTGGAAGTGTTTTGCATGACTCCTATCGCAGTGTCATAAGGACTAGAATGGCTGTTGCTGTTTTATTCTTCGTGTGTTGTTTTTTTTTTTTTTTTTGTGAAGTTGAAATACATGAATACACTAGCATGGCTTTTTCCTGCATAGTTTATAAGTTTGGTTCATGAATTACATTATGCATGGACGTGGATATTGCAAAACCTATTAGTGTGATTGAAACTGAAATGCACTGACTGACCTACGTGTATACAGCTGTGGATACTGCAAGAATCTTTCTCTTATTCAGAGCTGATGTGTTATATGTCACAAGATTATGCCGCTGATTTTTATGAGACCCAGACTCAGTGATGAAAGTGAATTGTTTCTAGACAGCCGTATGTGTGTGTCTGAAACAGGTCTCCACCGCCCGCTGAGTGTGTCACGGCTGTTTCTCCTTCCAGACACACTGATAGCTTAAACATCTCACCGCCACAACTGCCGCGTGGTCCCGCTTCCTCACCACCTGGTCCTCGCCCCCTCCCCACCAGGCGCGGCGGCGGCTTCGCGGGACCATCAGGCAGCGTCTCCTCTTCTGCAAGCAACACTCGAGTCTCTGCAGTTATGAGCGCTAGCAAAAAATGTATTCAAGGAGACTCTATCTTAGCAGTCCAGCTTGTGTTATTTAATTTGACCTCCAGCAAAGTCTTCGCTCGTGAGCCCAGTGAGTGCAGCGAATGGGCTTGCCAAATATATGCTATACGTACTACATGAAGTGGATGGCGTCTCGCGGACCTTCCTGAAGCAACTGTTTGTGCTGTGGTTCTTCATCTTCGACCCTGACTGGCGGCTGCCGAGGTGTGGCGGCGCCGCCCCTCACACTGGAAACCAACCCTTATGTTAATAGTACAGAGGGACACCCGTGGAATACTCACTTGTGTAGCCTGATGTCATGATGCTGTAAATTTAGAGAGAAAATCCGAGATGATATTTTTGATGTGCTTTAGGGTGATGGCAGCTGGCGGAGGGAGACTGTCAACCTCCTCCTCACCCTCCCCCGCGGCCTCACGCTGGCCTGAGTGGGCGTGTCTGTCCCTCAGCGCTGGGGTGTTGTGGTGATCATGCTGTTTACCTGTGTGTGTGTGCGTGTGTGTGCGTGTGTATCTGTGTAGGTGCCTGTCTACCAAGTATCCATCAATAAACTGCTGCACAAATGTATATCTCGTCGTCTTATATTAACACTCCTCCTCCTCCTCCTCCTCTGCTTTTCCTCCTCTTTTTTCTCCTCATCATCGTAGTTTTTATCTTCCTCCTCTTCTTTCTCAATTGCCCCAACCCCTGCCCCAACCACCACCTCCCCAGAGTGTCAACGTGCATGGCAGTGAAGGGAGCGGTGGTGGGGAAGCAATGTCACCCGCGGGCGTGGTGGGTGAGGCTCGTGACGCCCTTGTAATCTGCCTGATGGTACGTCGCCTCAACCTCCAAGCTGCGAAAATATGTGGCGGATTATACAGAGGAGAAAAAAATAGATTGGAGTGAGTTGTGATGCACGGGAGGTGAGGAGGAAGGACAACAAAAGACACGCGTCACTTCACTTGGGAATTCTCGGTCCAGGTGTCCAGGTGGTGGTTGGCAGGTTATACTGAACACACCTGTTTGTGTTTACTGGTGTGAGATGTAACTGATGCTAACATTATGAATTAGTGATGAAATTTTAGTGTGCGTTTACTTGTGGGGGCTAAAAGAGTAGGACTGGCGGAAATGTTAGAGCTGGGTTGTGGAGGTTGTGTAGAGCAGGTATTAGGGTTGATGTGTGCGTGTTGAAAATGTTGTGCAAATATTAGGAATTATTTGAGGGAGTTAAAAATGCAGGGCGAACATCAGACCGCCAACAGGAAGGTTTAAAAATAAAGCTAAAAATATAGATAAATGAAAATCACCATCTCTCTCACTTGGTGTAATCAGAAAGTACTATTATTTTCCATCACAAAAAAAAAAAAGACGTGACTTTTTTTTTTTTTTTATGCCACAAGTGTAAAATAATCGAGTAACAAAATGTACACCTTAGTTTTTCTGTATTAATCATTGAAAATATTATGTAATGCTGGTGTACAAAAAAAGAGACTTTCAAGGACGACAGCATAAAATATTCACCCCGAGCTGCTCGTGACGCAACACAGAAATGGCAGCTTTTTTACCACCTCTCTTCCTACCACTCATCCGTGTGTGTGTGTGTGTGTGTGTGTGTGTGTGTGTGTGTGTGAGAGAGAGAGAGAGAGAGTACACGAGCTTGCAGTGATAAATGCTTTCGAAATCACACACACTGCTCCAAAACCCAAAAATACAATCATCACTCTTTGTTTTGGCGCCAGATAATCCAAATGCTGCGTCTCTTTAAATCATACAGTTAGTCAGTCGGTCAAATAACTCTTGCCTTCGAATACCAACAGTGTAAATTCGATTGCCTTAAGTGCGAAGAGGGACAAGGACGAGGCTGGAGATGAGAGCCTGGTAGAGAAAAGACAATTAGAGGTGATGAAGGAATGGCAGAAGGAAGTTCGGCAAGTAATTTAGATTGGTAAATAGATAAGGAAGAAACTTGTAATAGATGGTGAGTGACTGGTAAAGGGGTGGTATTAGCGGCAGGAGAGAAGGAATGGGAGGAAAGAAGAATCGTAGGTGTGTAAGTAATCCTGGGAAGTAGAAGAAAGAGGATGGGAGAATGAAGACGCGAGAAGAAAGGTAAGTAATGAGAAGAAGAGAGGAGGAGAAAGTGAGTAAAGCAAAGAAGAAAGTTAAAGAACGTATAAGGGGGGGAGAAAAAAATAAGATAAAGTGACAGAAGGTGAAATAAAATCATAGGAAGGTATAAGAACTGCAGTAGGACATGAAGATAAAGATGGACTAAGAGATGAGAGAGTCAGGAATACCAGTAAAGGGAAATTGATGGAAGTGGATGAGCGGGAAGCGTAGAGATTGAGAGAGAGGAGTGGATGCTCGATGTGGTTAGGAACGGGTGGAGCGGGAGAAGAGCAGGTGGCGTGGGTAGTAAGTAATAGTAATGGGTTAAGGAGATAGGAAAAGTAAAAGGAAAGAACTGGTGTCATTCGAGGAAGAGGAGGAGGAGGAGGAGGAGGAGGAGGGGGAAGAAGAGGAGGAGGAGGAGGAAATACAAAGGAATGCCAAACAGCAGCAGACCTCTTGGTCCTTTCGAGTCTGTTTGGTAACTACTTCTAACTGGCTACAGATAAGAAGAGGAAGAAGAGGAGGAGGAGGAGGAGGAGGAGGAGGAGGAGGAGGAGGAGGAGGAGGAGGAGGAGGAGGAGGAGGAGGAGGAGGAGGAGGAGGAGGAGGAGGAGGAGGAGGACATAGGAATACATAGGAAAGACGAGTGACAGGAGGCCTTGGAGGATAAGGAGGTCACTCGTTTACTAAACTACACGTACAGAAGCTACATACTTAGTAGGAGGAGGATAGAACAGATGAAGGAGGAGGCGTCAGGAGGAAATAAGACGAAAATACACCCCGACTGTTGAGAAGGACAATCGGAAATTTACAGGAAAGATGGGAAAAAAGAGAGTACTAATGGAACTACTACTATCGCTAAGAGAAAGAGGTATCTAGTGTAAACTACTACTATTGCTAAAAGAAAAAAAAAAATTATCGGAAACCATTTTCTTTATAAAACTTGTCTAATTTACTTTTGAACGTAGCTACCGTGTTAACTTGGACTACGGACGCTGGCAGCTTGTTCCAGTGTTCAACTATTCTTACGTTAAAAAAGAGGAGGAGGAGAAAGAAGAAGAAGAAGAGGAGGAGGAGGAGGCCTTTAAGAGTACGATGTGTGGAAACATGAACTAAACTAAGTGAGAGAAGTCATTATTTTTTCGTATTATGCAATTATTACAAGGAATTTTGCATAGAAGTTATTAATTACTTAACCTGCTTTGTATATTAGTACTTTTGCACACACACACACACACACACACACACACACACACACACACACACACACGCCCGGTAGCTCAGTGGTTAGAGCTCTGGCTTCACAAGCCAGAGGACTGGGGTTCGGTTCCCCGGCCGGGTGGAGATATTTGGATGTGTCTCCTTTCACGTGTAGCCCCTGTTCACCTAGCAGTGAGTAGGTACGGGATGTAAATCGAGGAGTTGTGACCTTGTTGTCCCGGTGTGTCGTGTGTGCCTGGTCTCAGGCCTATCCGAAGATCGGAAATAATGAGCTCAGAGCTCGTTCCGTAGGGTAACGTCTGGCTGTCTCGTCAGAGACTGCAGCAGATTAAACAGTGAAACACACACACACACACACACACA
The DNA here is from genome assembly GCF_017591435.1 of Portunus trituberculatus. Classification (NCBI taxonomy): domain Eukaryota; kingdom Metazoa; phylum Arthropoda; class Malacostraca; order Decapoda; family Portunidae; genus Portunus; species Portunus trituberculatus. The sequence goes on from NC_059275.1 coordinate 6,579,516, forward strand.
AACACGCAGCAAAATCCCTTATAAAGTTAATGATAGCAATATTTCCTTCCCTTCGTTCATCACGCCACCCTCTGCGTCCCTTCATCAGCGAGCACAAAGCATCATTTAGCCAGGCGGGAAGGGGGAGCTAATGACACTTTCTCTCAAAATACGTCCATTCCAATCTAAGTAAAGGTCCAAGGTGAAATTAGAAGGGAGCCTATATTTTTCTCTTTTTTTTATTTACACTAAGGTTCTATACACTCAGACAGACAGACAGCGAGGTATGATCAGTGACTCGACCAGCTTGACTCCACAGCGTCGTTATTAAAGCTAAATGAACTGTAAATCGTGTGTCTGTGTTTGTTTATGCACATGTGTTAGTAATTATGGCAGTAATAGTAGTAGTAATAACGGTAAGAGCAATAGCAGTAGTAGTAGTGGTAATAGTAGTAGTAGTAGTAGTAGTAGTAGTAGTAGTAGTAGTAGTAGTAGTAGTAGTAGTAGTAGCAGTAGTAGTAATAGTAGTAGTAGTAGTGGTAATAGTCCAGCGGTGGTGTGCGGGAGTAGTATGAGCCATAATGTATAAAATGCCAGCTGCATTAACCACGCTCACCTCAACATTATCATTATAAATTTAGCTATATAGTGATATACACTATATAATTTAATATTTCATGTGTGCGTGGAGCCTCAACGTATAAAGAGGAAAACTAGAGTGGATGAGAGCTTAAAGTGGAACAGAAAAGATATGATATTAAAAGATGCGAACCTTTTAGCGAGATGAAATAGACATGGTGACGGAGTTGATGGCAGGACAGAGTTATGGAAAGCAGTTAGGGTTTTAAACGTAGTAGCAATTCCATTAAATATGCAGAAAACTTGGCAAGAGTGTAGTGTGTGCAGAACATTCTCAATTTAATAAGCATGAATCGTGAAAGAGGAAATGCGTAATAACCCCATTGCACTTTGAAGGAACATTTAACCCTGAGCTGGCTGACGCGGCAAAGTACGGTAACATGACTAGAACAGGCATGGTAGCGGGATTATAGGCCGCTACCTAGATGGAGATACTCACTAGACACAAACTGAAACACCGCACACTGTACACCACACACTACGCACACCACACACCACTCACCAGTTACCACATACCACCTACGCCCAACAGCCAGAAAGGAATCATACAAGTTATAGATGAGATAAGTTAGATCCGTTCCCGAGCCCTCCATTCTCAGGAAATAGTATTAGTAGTACTGACCTCAAGCTGGAAGTAATTAAATAGATGACACAAGCCATACACCACCTGACCCTCCGCCGCTGACCCTCGCCTGTCCCCCAGCCCCATACCCCGCCCCTCCTGGTCCTCTCCCGCCTCACTCGTCTCGTTAAGTTAATATGAGCAGGTATTGTCAATGTCAGATCGTCCCTCTCGCGTCCATTAAATTGTGCTTACGTTCATAATTCTCTCTCTCTCTCTCTCTCTCTCTCTCTCTCTCTCTCTCTCTCTCTCTCTCTCTCTCTCTCTCTCTCTCTCTCCAGTGGACAGAAGCAACACGGACAGTCTCCAGTTTTGCAGTCTTTTTTCACCGTTACAAAATCTTCCTACTATTTCCTATTTGTACGTTTCACTTGAGTTTTTCAATTATTTCCCCAGCGGCGTCATATGACCTCGTTGTTGGGATGCGGGCTTCAATCATACACACAATCGTTGCCAAGTTCCCAGTCAGTGGCCGGACTCGCGCACACTGCTGGGTTATTAGTGTTTGCTGTTGTCTGTTCCTTGTTATTTTTTTTCTTGTGTTTTTTTTTTATAGTTATTTATTTTTTCTATGGGGATGGGGTATGTTAGGGGTGGGGAGGCTTTTAATTGCTAACTCCTACTTGCTCCAGCTATTTTAATTCTTCATCCGTCTAGTTTTATTTATTTTTTTTCCCTGATTGATTTTTTTTTCTCTCTCTATTTTTTATCGTGAGTTTTCATGTCACGGTCGTATGTTTGTTGTTTCATATTCTAGCGACTTTTTTTTTTTTTTACTTTACCTTTTTTTCTTAATTTCAGCCTCGAAGTATGTTTATGTTTCATTGCGTCGCTAAATTATTCCTCGGACCATCATTAATGTTCAGGAAATGAGAGGTGGGCGTGGTAACGTTTTCATTACTGGATAATTTGTCTTCCTGCTATAATTGTGTATTTGTTTTGTTAATTTTAGATGCATTATTGTTACTTAAGTGAAAGAAAAGGATGATATCTATTTGGGTGCATTAAACTACGCTAATTTCAATATCTTTCTTGCTCTCTCTCTCTCTCTCTCTCTCTCTCTCTCTCTCTCTCTCTCTCTCTCTCTCTCTCTCTCTCTCTCTCTCTCTCTCTCTCTCTCTCTCTTGAATTATAAAGTGTACGCTACAGGTTACCCATTCTTAAGCATGTATAAGTAAGTGCATTTCACCAGTCCACCCGTCACACGATGAACTAACTAACTTTCTGAACACTATATCATGTAAGGCTGCTTATATAGTGCATTGGCTTCCTTTTTCACCATCGACCACTCATCAACCGTTTCGTTTATACAATGGACAAAAATAATGTTGAACAAGTTTGGATGCATAAGAGCTGTTTTTCTTATTACATTTTATTTTGCTTGAAGGTGAGCCTAGTTTCTAGTGGGATTATGAGGAATAGATATAACACCGATCACTGGAAAGGATCGAGGCGAACAGCGGAGTCCACCTTGCAACTTTGCCCCATTTTTTGTTTAGGTTCGCGTCAGCTGTTCCAGGAGATACTCATGTATAGTGCAGCCAGCCTCGCCCTCCACGGACAGGCCATCGGTAATACTGTAGCTCCACGACTGTCTTGATAGTACAGGAAACACACACACACACACACACACACACACACACACACACACACACACACACACACACACACACACACACACACACACACACACACACACAAGGTGAAATGCATTTTAAGATCCTAAATTTATTGTTGCTTTACTTTTTCTTCATATAAATATATTCATCTCTATTAAATTCAGAGGACACGCATCGACATTTTCTACCTACACAGTGATATTAGGGTACTACACTCACTCACACACACACACACACACACACACACACACACACACACACACACACACTCGCTACACACCATCAAATGCTCAACTTTTTTACATTTATTCTCAGCGTTATTCCTGGACTTTCCCTTACCATACGAATAAATAAGTCGAAGTTCTGGTTAACAGTACACTCGGCCACTATGATCGTCCCGCACACTGGTAATGGTAGACGAGGACAAGGATGATGGTGAGAAGCCCAGGCCCACCATGAGGGAGAAGATGATGGTAATGATAGGACTGTTCATAATATAGAGCAGCGCCTTGAGTTCCCGCGCGTAACTTGATGGGAGCGCCGCGATGGTTTCGAACCAGACAAGCGGCAGGTACACTTCTTCCACCTTGCTAAGGATGCTGCGTGAGGGAAGAAGAGAATAGTTAGTGATTCTTAGTTTATACTCGCCTGTCACTGTGTCCATTCTTTCTTAACCCCTTCAGTACCACGACGCATTTCCATATCAATTATGCTTATTATTTAACGATTTTACACAGCTTCAGAAACTTGTATGGGAATTAAAATAATGAAGACTCTTGCCATCAAGCTTCTGACTTCCAAAGACCCTTCCTAATGTAAATAAAATACCTAAAGCTTAAGGTAAAAATATGTCCCAGTACTGAAGAGATTAACCTTATAGAGAATATAAACAAAAGAAATGATAAAAGGTAACAGATGACTGGAAAAAAACTCAATAATCAGGTTGTCAGTGCCGAGTCAAAAGGGAGCTTTACAATAAGGTTAGGTAAGTTTATGGATTACACTACCATTCAGGACGGCCTCACCGCTACTCACTCTATCTTTCCGACGTGTAAGGGGCCATTTCCCTTGTACGGAATCACGTGCATGTTGATCTGCATCCGCGCTGCCACTTGTATGGGAATCCCGAGCTCCTGATGGGGATGAAAAACATAAATAGAAAATAATATGCCAGCCAACTTAACACATCAAGTTATATTTTCTAATTATCATGCTTATTCATACTTAATCATATACAGTAGTAAGGAATGAAAATCAAAAGCTCTGTTTAACCTAACAAAACAAAAAAATAGAATCCGCATAATCTCAACAGTCATTCACGTCCATTCCTTTTTGCAGTTTAAGTTTCATTTAGTAGGACGGCTTATAAGGTGCTCTACAGTGCTACTAGCAAGGTTAGGGAAGGACGACTGCAGCAGTGAGGGTTAAAACCACAGCACCAGAGAAAAAGGCAATTAATTACTCGTGACATCGGGAAACTGTTTGCAAAGGTGGAGGCGCTCACCGGAATGAGGTCAATGTAGAAGTGGTGGTCCTCCATGTTAGGTGCCACACCCTCCACAGTGTCGAGAAGGTAAGGGTCCGCGTGGAGGAAGTGAGGAAAAGAGATGAAGGCGGGGGATCCGAAGCGACAGGACTCGGCGTTAAGCAGACCTGCGGGAAGGGAGAGGCGTGAGGTAGCTAGGAAGAGATGTTGGTTATAATAAGAGTGAGATGGTAAAGAATCTCAGGCTGAATTGTTAGTGTTATGATTTTGATATGTATCTACTATTGCTGTTCATTTACTTATTAATTGATTGATATATTCATCTATTCATTTATTTCTTTTTTTCTTTTACGTTCTTATTATAAAAGAAATCTTTAGTGGATCCGTGAATGTTCCTCTTTAGCTTTCTTTGCTACTTTTTCTCTCTCTCATTCGTCACCTCATCTTTCAAACTACGCTCTTTATATACCTTATGCAAAATGTTCTGTTAACTTCAAAAAACTCATTCCCTCGTAGATGTGATAAGTTTCTACATCAATTTTTTCACACCTTATTTGAATTTTAAAGATATTGATGAAAAGTAATTTTTTCCCCTTGTGACACGTCTGTCATTTATCAAACATACATACAGCAACCACAATCCATCTGGGACATTTGCTCGCTCTTATAGGACCATCCATCCTTAACTCTTTCAGTACGATATGCAATACATCACATCACTAGAAGCAATGTATGAAGTATTTAGCAGCATCTACAAGAAAGGCATTAGAAATAATAGATTTTGAAATCTCTAGCCAGTTCAATGTTTCGAAGTGGCCAAAAAGCTGTGGAAGAGTTAAATGGGTCCCGGTGAGCAATAATTAAGGACGGTAAATGCAGTGAAGAAAGGAAATGGGTACACCACTCCACATTGCTTTGTGTACTATTCCTTAACCCTTCAGTACTGGGACACATTTTTATCTTGAGATTTGGATGTGATTGAATAATTTTATTGACATCAATGTCTATGGAGGTCAGGAGATTAATAACCAGAATTTTTACTATTTTGATACCACACATAAGTTTCTGAAGCTGTATAAAAATCACCAAATATTAGCAGAATAAATATAGAAATGCGTCATGGTACTGAAGAGGTTAATCTAGGCTACGCTACCTGCTAGTCACACGCTCCATGAATACGTCACCTCCTTTATCTTATACAGCGAAACACTGCTTTAATGTGCATGGGTACCTGTCGGGGCGCAAGTTCCCTCGACGCAATAGCACTCGTTTCCCGGCACGACTGTCTCGTTGGCGAAGGTGTGGTTGGTGGCGGAGTACCGGTAGCCCGGCACTCCGTTCTCGTCCTCTATCTCTTTGTCGTAGAAGAGCGACATAGTCCTGCGTCGTTAAAGAGAGAAGAGAAATGATAATTATACATATGCACGAACGTTTTCTGTTATTTGTTCCCCTTCAAAGTTTCTCGACTTTTGTTTTCCTTTTTATTTTCGTTTTTTGGTGGATGAGTTGCCTCTCCGTATTTTGAATATTCTTTTCACATCTCACTCCTCACTCCTCACTTCTCGCAAATTTATCCTCCTGCTTTCGCTTTTCCACCTGTTTTCAATTTTGTTCAATATGTTTCGTAATCCTTCCTTATCTCTCATTACATTACAAATGCCGTCTCTTCCTTCTCCTCACTTCCTCATACCTTCAGTTCCTTCGCCATCATCCTTGTTGTCATCCTTATACTTTTCTACTCCTCACTATTCTAGCCTTTTCATATTTTTTACTATTCACACAATTTTCATTATTATCTCTTCTTCCCAATTCTTTCCCTTCCGTAGGACATCAGGACTCGACACGAAGGACTCACATGCACAGGTCAGGACTGTAGAAGTCAATAAGGTCCTTCTGGCGGTTGGGAGGCCATATCTCGCCTGCAGACCCAGTCACTTCATTGCAAGGGGGATCGAAAAAATCTGTTTCGTTTCGTTTGTCCCACGTGTCAATTTTCCCTGTGTGGAGGAAAGGGTTAACTAACACTGGAGATAAACGAATGTCTATATTAGTTTTTTGTACGGCATTTTTATCACCTTTAAGATATTTATCCTCCAACTTTGAATAATCCACTTAGCAATTCTATTTTACGTCTGGATCATTTTTATTCATTTATTTATTGTTTTCGCCATGTTAGTGTCTCTCCTATATTAAGAAAAATAAAAAGATATACCGCCACCATCTTCATCCTCTGCACCATGCCTTCAGTAACAAAGAAAAAAAAACATTCATAACGCTTTAATTCACTAGTACTCTCTCCCTAATCTATCCCACATATTAGTCTTTCCCCAGTTTCCACCTGAGCAATACTTTCTACCTAGTCTAGTTTTTTCTCTATCTCAGCCTTCATCAGCCGTTCTGGAAGTCTTTTCTGGCCGGGGATCTCTGCAAAAGAGTCGAGTGAAGGTCTTACCGAGGTTGTCCAGGGTGTCGTGGCCAGTGTGCATGTTGAACTCTCCGTCATAAGTGAGGGAGTTGTTACGCTGTGAGGGAGGAGGCAACAGTGAGTTTTAACCTTCATTTGTGTTGATTTAGCTGTACTACGCACTCAGACATACACGTGGTGTTGGTCTGGTTCTTCTTATCTATATTTATTTTTTAAATCAATGTGTGTGTGTGTATGTGTGTGTGTGTGTGTGTGTGTGTGTGTGTGTGTGTGTGTGTGTGTGTGTGTGTGTGTGTGTTCAAATTTACTACCATCTGTTGAATATAATAATGATGATAATAATAATAATAATAATGATAATAGGAAAAAAAAATAATAGTAATAGTTTCACACATATCTTTGATTGAAAAAAGCGTAATAGTCAGCAACATAATTACAATAAAACATTTTTCCCATCGTTTACCTACGTAATAATGATATCAAAGTCAATCAAAACCAATAAAAGGTAAAGCAATGCGAACCTTATAGAACCAAGCGAACTTGTCGTAGTCCGTGAGTCCAGGCGGGAGATCCACGAATTCAGGAAGATCGGTGTTCTGCATCCAGTCTAGCAGAGGATCCTAGGATGGCGGCGGTGGTGGTGGTGGTGGTGGTGGTGATGGCAGCAGTGGGTGATCGATTTAAAATTGGACAAATGATCAATAGATTACAGGCGACGGGAATACGTAAAATAAAATAGAAAACATGTTAAAAGTAAGTTAAAAAAATTATTTGAACACTGGTGACAGAATAAATAATGAAGAAAAATTAGTTAGTGAAAAATCATAAAAAAGAAATATGAAAAGAAAGATCATAACAGGATTTATGAGAAGGGAAAGACAAATCAAATCTAACCAAACTAGCGAACATGAATAAGTAAAGGAAAATAAAAAAAAATACTATGTAGATAAATGAAAATTACTAGCATACAATAGTAGGACGAGACAGGGACTCCAGCCTTGTTCTCCTCACCTTGTATCCCTCGAAGATGATCTCTCCTGCCGTGGCGGTGAGGATGAGGCTCATTCACCTGGTTCAGAAACGTGTTGAGGCCGCTAAGTAGAACATTGCTCTTCCTCACACTCCACGCCGCAGACTGTCCAAGGGCGAGGAGATGAAGAAGGAGTCATGACGTCGTAAAGAATAGCCTCTAACCTTATACTATTCAATCACGCAATCATCTAGTTATCAAAGAAACTACAGTTGAAAGGAAACTGTCTGAATATTTGTGAGTGATATGGTTGGTTGACAAACATTGAATGGGTTAAGAAATGAAGAACTAGGAAGGATTTGAACTTGAAGAAGATAAAGAGACAGGATCATTAAAACCTAAAAAGAAAATCACGATGGAAATTGAATTATATTGGCACCAAATTAACTAAATCACAATGCTATATTATTAACGAAATTATTTCCAGAACTGCCTTAGAGGAACAGCGGGAACTTAAGGGAAGGCTATATACATATGGAAAGTTTCTGCAGATGTGAGAACTAGTAAAGTGAAGGATAGACAGGTAGGAAAGCTCTGTAAGATTTTTAGGAACTAGATCAGTGGTTCCCAACCTGTGGTACGCGTACCACTAGTGGTACGCGAGGGCCTTCCAGGTGGTACGCGAGCACTTTCGGGGTCATGAATGATTTTTAGTTATTTTTTACTTCACAAAAATGTTTACTGCCTATGGCCCTAACATAAAATAAAATGATTTCCGATGTGCTGTGAGCAAAGTCATGCCCCGCATTGACCAGTTGGTGGAGAAGAAGCAGATGCAGCCCTCGCATTGAGTTGAATTTTTTTTAGTTCATTTGTGTGTTCTACTTGTAAAATTATGGTAAATAAAGTAATATCTGATCGAATTGAGTTTCTCTGGAACCAGGTGGTACGCGGCGACTGTACAGGACCTCCAAGTGGTACTAGATCACTAAAAGGTTGGGAACCACTGAACTAGATAGAAGGATAGACACGCAGGAAAGTGAAGGAACTGAAGAATACACAAATAGGAACTCAAATAGGAAAGCTTTTGCAGAAATTATAGGAACTAGATGGAGAGAACAGGTGTGTAGAAAAAGCGAATCTGCAGGACCTACTATGGGAATTGTGTTAAGGTTGACGATAGGATCATCAATGGAATGGTTCCCCGAGGCCTCTGCGTCCCATACCCACCAGCGCTCTTGCAGGAAAGTGACGGTGTTGTTGGCGTGGAAGGAAATGTTCTGCTTCTCGTGGTACTCCCTGCCAGAATAAGAAAAGTGTTACAGGAAATTATGACCCGCGTTTCCAAATTCTCTTAGCTCCCATTAAGACTATCTTTCTCTCCCCTTTCTATTTCAGCCCTTATACAATATATTCTTTCCTCTGATCACTATTTTGCTCACTTTTTATGTTTCTCTTTTTATCTTCACTCCTATTTTGAATCATTTCCTTACTATTACTTTCCCTTGTCTATTTTTCCCCTTATTTCACTCTTCTCATCATTCTTTCTCTTGACCCGCTTTTCCAAATTCTCTTATCTCCCATTTTTATTTCAGCCCTTATGCAGTATGTTCTCTCCTCTGATCACTATCCTTCTCTCCTTTATATATTTCTCCTTTTATCTTCACTCCTATTTTCAATCACTTTATTACAATTACTTTATCTTGTCTATTCCTTGTCTTCTCCTCACTTCTCTCTTCTCATCAGCCTTTCTCTCCTTTCATACCCATCTCTTCTTCCCTTCTTTCCCTTATGTCCTTTATCTCTTCTCTCCTCTTCCATCCTTTCTCTTCACCCTCACCTCTGCTCCCTTTCTCCTCTCCTTCCCTTTCTCTCCCCACTCACCTGTAGCAATACGGACCGACCTCCTGCAGTTTAGCTTTCTGTCCTGACGCGAATTCCTCAGGGTTGGTGATGTTGAAGAAATAGAACTTAAGGAACAGAGGCACGGGGGTGAGGCGCCATATCTCGTACGCTCTTGACCCTTCCACTACCTCCATCTCCTGCAAGGGAAGTGCGCACCAAGCTTAAGTCTTTGTTCATTCGTTGCTGCTGTGCGTTATGTTGTGACTGGTGGTGGTGCTGGTGTTCTTGTGGTGATGATGACGGTGGTGTTAGCATTTTTGGTATTATTATTAGTTATTTTTATTGTTATTATTATTGTTTTTGCTGTTGTTGCTGTTATTGTTGTTGTCGTTGCTAATGCTGTTTTTGTGTTTATTGTTGATGTGTTCTATGAATTTTACGAGATCATATTTTAGTTGTGGCTTATCCTGACTTTAATTAGTTATGGTTATTGTTATATATCTTATTACTATTATCTTGATCTAGCCTCATCTGAGAGTTTACTGTTTATTACTCTCCTAAGCCAAAAGAAAAATTTAATTGTTAGACCTTTCTTCCATCATAATATCAACTGTCGTTCTGGTTGACTTCCTTTTCCTTCCTCATTTCTTGATAAGACTTGTAGTGTTTCCATGACTGCTCAACTCATCATTACTGTCAACTTGAAAGCTTGAAATATTACATAGAATAACAAACTCATCTTGAACAAATGTGTCAAGCGACTCACCCCCTTCAGAACAGCATCAAAAATGGCCTGGTACGCCCCTGCCAGCATGGCCACGCCCACGACCACGGACAGGGATGCCAGGACGAGCAGCGTGACCTGGCAGCATGTCCATGGTGACCGTGGCTTATCGTGCCCCCAGTCCGCCGAAGCCCCGACCTGGCCTGGCCGAGCAACAGGTGGGTGTGATTTGACTTATTCCTGTTACTGATTCACTGATTCACTCAGTGTGTGTGTGTGTGTGTGTGTGTGTGTGTGTGTGTGTCGACGGTGCTGATTCTGAGGGGACTGTCACACTAAACATTTATAGTTTCTTATTGAGTTTTGGTCAATCTCTTCAGGATTTCTATTAAGTACTTCTTTTCGTCTCAGACACATCCAAAACCTTTCATAGAGTCTAGTATAAATCTTTAATTTTTAAGCTCTCTTCATGCAGTGTCTGTCCATTTTTTTCTATATATATTTTTGTTTGTTGCCTCGGCAATATCATTCACACGTGAAAAAAAGAGAAAAAACTGCACCAAAATAGAACAACAACTATCGCTCACGCAGGATATCAGTAGGTGATGGACCCTTGGCTTTCACTATAGTGGTCACATTCTAATGCTATGTATTGCATCCGTAATACGGTAAAGGAGTGGCGGTGACATAGTTGCTCGGGACATGCAGAAGTCGGTGACTGAGTTTGAGATTTACCGTCTATAGTGAAGGCATGGTTGTCGTGTCCCCGATACCCCATGGCTGGCTGGCGGACTTGTGATGGTGTCGCCTGGTGGGGCCTGGTGTCACGTCTAGTCGCTACGAGGCCGTTCTGGAAAATGTGATCAGATTTTTATTGTGTCCGTTGTATCTGTCTTCCTTCGCTCATTGGGCTCTTCAGTCTGCTTATCAGCGGCCTGTGGCAGCGACAGGACCGTCTGCGTGAAAGTAATAATCTCGCCTCTTGACGCTATCACATATATCATCACTTGAAGGGCACATGCACCTTTTATTTATCTTCATAAAGTGTTTTGTGATTTAGAACGTTCGCATGATTCGAGTGGCTATATATTTTTTTCTTTTTTACTCTAATGGTATGCTAAAATTGTTCATAATAACGTTTTGATCATTTTATGCACATCATTAACTAAATCATTACCGATAGAAATGGTAAAGGATAGCATTCCTTACAACAGTAACAGTATATAGTCTTGCTACCTGTCGGGGGTTTGTCCCATTGCACTACTTCCCACGCACGGATCTTGTTGGTTTTGGTTCCAGTGAGGCGAACAGACAAAAGTTTCGTACCGTCTCACACACACCTCCCACTCATGCACCGTTTCGTAAAACGCCTGTCCGCCATTGGCCCTTACACTTTAAATTTCTCTGCCTTTATGAACACAAGTTATATGAAAATGCATGATCTTCGAAGCAACAGTACAAGAAAACGACATTTCTGTGTCCACAGGTCTCCCAAAATTAAATAAAACAAAATAAAAGTAACAAAGCAATAGTTTTACGAAGTCCACAATACAGTTTCGCCTGTAAGAGGTAACCATAATCGATGGCGGCTTACTTTAGCTGCAGTATTCTGCCCCATATTGTCAACTGACCCACTACAGATTGAGAGATAGGCGTGATAAGGATAGCCTATTGCTGGGTTGACCTGACAGGTCGCACTTTACTACATAACCTCTCTTTGATATGTTGTTCTCCAGCGCGTTGACTTACAGCAGTAATACTAGTAGATAGCACCATCCCCACCCCCATCATCGTTACCTCCACTTCCACCATCATAACCATCTCCATCTCCACCACCAACAATACACTATTCTTCAATCACACTACCTGAAGAGAGTGACGATGTGATAAGGCGTCTGAGAAGCCGAGACGCTCGGACATCTGACCAAGGAATATATATATATATATATATATATATATATATATATATATATATATATATATATATATATATATATATATATACTACATAGATAATAGGAAGGTTGAGTGTTACATGTTGTTTTGAGGGTAGCCGTTCAGATCTTTAATTTTTAGCGTTAATGATCTGTGTTACATTAGACGGTGCTGTGGCAGAAAAGTGTAGTAGTGATGTCCTTAGTTATTTATTCAAGTTTGAGGGATCAGGTGTTGATTCCTCTACATACATTTCTGGATAAGATACACGCGAGTAATAACCTCGCCTCTTGACTGTAGATACATAGATATCGAATTTTTTGTCGGGTCAAGATAAAGAATCCGTCATATCTTGATAAAATATCATGGTTCTCATTCTTCTTTTCTTTCGTGTCGGTTGACTGACTGTTTTCATTTTTTATACATACATACATTTGTGGTCAAATATACAAAATATCAATCCCACTGTTTTGTCAATGTTCGTGTTTGGCTACATCAGGTGAGATGCATTAAGGCACTCATGCATGCCGCTATAGTCCCTTCACCAGCATTCCCCGATCCAGACTGCGTGCTTTTTATGACACAGGGGTCATACCCCCAGTCAGTGCAGGAAGGGGCAAGAGCTCTATATGTGGAACAAATAGCCTTGCCGTTGTCTCTGCCCCATCTTGTGGTGTTGCGGTGAACGACTCTCACATTTTCGCCACCTGTTTGAGGATTAAATGATGGTACCATTCCTTACGTCTTCCTTAGCGTTGCTACATATGAATGTCTTCCACAGAACGATATCATTCATATTTATGTATTATAGAGATTAAATTTATCATTATTTCTCTCGTCAATATAAACGTTGAAAAATCGTAGTTGTTTTTGAATACTTGAAATTGAAACTTCATCAAATTGAATTTCAGGAAATATCTCAAATAGAAAAAAGTTCTTGATTTTGTTTACGTAAAACACATACGTAATACTGCGTTAATCACACTCAAACATACCTATCTTATTTATCTGATATCTTACACCAATATTCCAGCGTCCAAGGCCCCATCAGCTAATGTTTCAGATACAGGGCGATAGCAAGGGGAGCAGGGAAAAAAGAAAAAAGATATGTAAATAAAAGTCTTTTCTCTAGCCCTTCACTTCTGTCGCTATTTGTGGGCAGAGTGTGGAATCATTGAGAGAATAGCAACTCAGCTGTGCAACAAGAGCTCCGATCTCCCGGGTTTAAACATTCCTGTCAACACTCCCACCACTGGACAGAAGAGACAGGGAATGCTGGACTTGCCGTGCTGAAGGGAGGGAGCTCACGCATCTGTATCATAAAGCAAAGCGTCTGTAAAATTCAACACAGTCTACCCACGCTGGTTAAAAGACCACCTGTCACAAGCATTACTCTCTCTCTCTGTAATTATTATTATTATTATTATTATTATTGTTATTATTATTATTATTATTATTATTATTATTATTATTATTATAGTAGTAGTAGTAGTAGTAGTAGTACTAATAGTAGTAACCCATGGATTCTTCTTCTTTTCTTCTTCTTCTTCTTCTTCTTCTTCTTCTTCTTCTTCTTCTTCTTCTTACTAGTAGTAGTAGTAGTAGTATTTAGGTGGTGTGGAAAAAGTCTGAAATGAATAATAATAAAGTGATATTTTATGTATTGCGTGTATAATTACATAGTACAATGAATATTCCGGCATATAGTTTTTGGTCCATTTCTCTCAAACTTTCAGAAAATCCTTTTGTGTGTGTGTGTGTGTGTGTGTGTGTGTGTGTGTATATATATATATATATATATATATATATATATATATATATATATATATATATATATATATATATATATATATATATATATATATATATATATATATATATATATATATATATATATATATATATATATATATATATATATATATATATATATATATATATATATATATATATATATATATATATATATATATATATATATATATATATATATATATATATATATATATATATATATATATACACACACACACACACACACACACACACACACACACACACACACACACACACACACACACAAAGGGATTTTCTGAAAGTTTGAGAGAAAATGGACCAAAACTAAGGCGCCGGAGTATTATTTATTATTCATTTCGACTTTTTCCACACTACCAAATACTACTACTACTACTACTACTACTACTACTAGTACTAGTACTACTACTACTACTACTACTACTACTACTACTACTAATAATAATAATAATAATAATAATAATAATAATAATAATAATAATAATAATAATAATAATAATAATTACAGAGAGAGAGAGAGAGAGAGAGAGAGAGAGAGATTAACAGATGGGTGGTGGGTCGGTACTTAATCTGATAATTGGGAGTCGAACTGGCAACGTCGCACTCATGGGAATTCCAGAATGTGCCCTGCCCTGAACGGACTTCATAGAGTGGACGCACTATACTACTACTACTATACTACTACTACTACTACTCATTGGCTCGTATTCCAAAACACTTTTGTGCTTCACCTTCACTATTACAAAAGGCTTTATTTAAATCTACACGAGTTTTTAAGGTGTTTTCATGTATCTAGAGGCAGAGTGGCAAGATTTGTACATTACTAACTCTTGTAAAGCCGGCTAATCATTTCTGTAGTATTTGGAGAGAGCAAAGCGTTTCTGAGTACGGATAATACTACTACGCACTATATCATGGGAGGTGTGATGGTCCTGATTACACGTTGCACTATTGGCACGTGCAGAGAACATACAGTTTGTTACAAAGTTAAGTAATGGAAGTGAAGTTTTTTTTTTTATTTAGTATAGATACAGGGGGTACGTATATACATACACCTGACGATACTGCCCCAGTAGGTATGATAGCGTTAAGATAGTGATAGTTACCTCGTGCAGGTGTAGAGTACAAAGAGTACAAGGCTCGCTCGCTCACTCACCCACTCCCTCACTCACTCGCTGATTATTTCATCCCTTCCTCACCCACTTCCATCCATTACTTAGCCACTCAATTCCTCCCTTCCTCACTCCCTCCATCCTTCATTCATTCACTCACTCACTCACTCACTCACTCACTCATTTACTTTTATTTACTTACCAGATCACTTAGTAAAAGATATATTAGTAATGTTGAGATAGGATTTATTTTGCGAAGAAATATCAATGTATGTATGTTACTTATGTGTTGCTTCAAAAATTATTTGAAATGATTAGACAGTACGTATTTACTTTGTCATGAAAAAGAACCCCCTTGTATTTACGCATTTCTCTAAAAAAGAGCCAGCTTTTAAAAGAGAAGCTGTCCTCTATAATTTGTGATCAAAGTCTGGGTAAGAATAAATTAAGCTCAATTCTCGGTCTGGTCAGGTGTAAAGGTACCCACTACATCTGCCGAGGGCTATCACATGACTGCAGGTTTGTGGTCGCGGGGAAGAAGAAAATGTTTTAACGTTACATTCACGGAAAGCAACACGAGAAAAAACACATATGATTTAAAGTTGGAGTTGAGAGGGAGTGTGATGACAGTGATTCAGATTTGTTTCTTGGAACTAACAATTAAGTTGACAATATCTTCTATAGAGAATTTTCTTTTCCGTACTTCCCTGCGATTGTTCTGAGGTTTATAAAGCACAGCGACACCGTTGATAAATACAGCAATGAGTTTTGTATTAGTTTTAAAATCCATCAACACCACCACAGATGTCAAAAGTACTTTCCCGAGGCAAAGAGATAATTTTAACAACCTAATTAATATGCCTACGATCTCTATGCGTTCCAGAAATCTTCCAACATTAGCCCGGACGTTCAGAGGTACCCAGTGGCCCCACACAGGCGCCGGCAGCCACACCCCCCAGACATCCCGAGGTATAAACGCTGTACACCGCCACTGCTACATGAAGGCTAAGGTTACACTTGTCCTGGATCCCTCTCACTCTCCCTCTCCCTCTACTCCAGCCCTCCCTCTCAGTTACCCTCCAGCTTTTGTGTCGTGAGGAGCTGCTGCCTCCATCTGAGTGTTGCCCAGTGCCCGTAAACATGCCTAAACATTACGCCCTCACCTTGCCATTCCCCGCTGACTGATGCTGGTGCACAGTGTAAATCGAGGACGTCTCTCCAGCGGCAACAGACGAAGAAAGTATACAGCATAAGAAACAGAGAGTAACTTATTAGGGATATATATTCGCTAGTTACAGGTACGTAAGTGTGCTAAAAGTTATGCTGAAATTTGAATGTATAAGTTTACGCACGTCCTACTCAAACCTTGGTATAAAAGTGATGCCCGAGATTTTAAGATCTGATTAAAAATTGATCATTTTCCCACTCTCCATTATACTACATCGAAGGACATATACACGTAAAAAATTCATTCTTCACTTCGCAATATAGAAGTAATAGACTAATTCATATCTTTACACTGTACGCCATAAAAGATTGGAAGAGAAATGACACACAGACACCAGACGATAGATGCGCATTTGAGAAGGCAGCGTGCACACTTAGAAGGCTCCTGCTAAGCCCCAGCAGGAGGGGAGCGGCAGTGGGTGGCTCTGTCCTGCCCTCGTGATCCCAGGCCGTGACGAGGTAACCCGAGCAACACGTCACACACCCCGCCCACGCCTCACCCGCGCCTCCCTCCCTCTCCCCAGCTCCCCATCCACGATTATATGGTCTATACGTCGTCTTTCCCCGTCCTCCTCAGTTTTTTTTTTTTTTTAATTCAAGCCTTTGTCATGGCCTAATTAATTTCCTCCTCCTTCTTCTTCTTCTTCTTCTTCTTCTTCTTCTTCTTCTTCTTCTTCTTTTCTCTCTTTTCGTTTCTTTTTTCTTCTTTTTGTTTTCTTCTTTCTTCGTCGTCATCTTCGTCGTCACTTTATTATCGTTATTATCATTATCCTTACTATTATAGTTGTTTTTGTCATTATTATTGATACTATTATTTTTTTTTCTTCTTATTTTTATTATTATTACTATTATTATTATTATTATTATTATTATCATTATTATTATTATTGTTATTACTATTGTTATAATAATAATAATAATAATAATAATAATAATAATAATAATAATAATATTATTATTTTTTTTATCATTATTATTAGTTTTTTATTTCAATATTATTATTATTTTATTATTATTATTATTATTATTATTATTATTATTATTATTGTTATTATTGTTATTATTATCATTATCATTATTATCATTATTACTATTGTTATTATTATTATTATTATTATTATTATCATTATGATTATTATGATTATTATTATCATTATTATTATTATTTTATTCTTTCATTATTATTATTATTATTATTATTATTATTATTATTATTATTATTATTATTATTATTATTATTATTATCATTATCATTATTATTATCATTACTACTACTACTACTACTACTACTACTACTACTATCACTATCATAATCATCAACATCATCACTGGTAATAATAGTAGTAGTAGAAGTATGTATACATTTTTTTTCCTGTTCTTTAATTCTTATAGTTATTCTTCTTCTTATCTTCCTCATTTCCTATCTCTTTAATACCTTTATCCTCTTTTAGACACAGTATTATCTTTAAATCTTAGAGCAAAACAGGTAAAAGTGAGAGAGAAAGAGGCGTGGTAACAAAAGCGGACCACGCACACACACACACACACACACACAGGGTCAACGTGAGTGGGAGGTGCTTCGATGCGGTGGCGGTGTCTGCGGATGGGTACAGTTTCATTCGCAGGAAATAGAGAGTGTATCCACTTCTCTGAGATAATCATTCAAGACAACACCTGAGACCGAGAGACCGTCATTCATCATTATCATTCACACCCCCTTGTCATTCTATAACTTCATTTTGTTACTTAGATTGTGTTTGTTCCTGGAAGTAACGACCAGCATACTTCCATCCTCTTGCTTTCCACCAAGGCAGGGTTTGTTTCATGCTGTGTTTACTTTTTTGTTTTGCTTCGGTCAGTTTTGTAGCAGTGATGAACCCCCAATAATGTTTTTCCTAATTGTCCTTTTGATTGCTTGCATTGTTGATGGTTTATGTGAGTGTGTATGATGCAATTAGTATCCGTGAAATATTCTCTCTCTCTCTCTCTCTCTCTCTCTCTCTCTCTCTCTCTCTCTCTCTCTCTCTGTGTGTGTGTGTGTGTGTGTGTGTGTGTGTGTGTGTGTGTGTGTGTGTGTGTGTGTGTGTAATATGAATTAAAATCATGACAGAACTGTAGAAAATGTTTTATAGAGTTCTATCTACATATTTACATTAACCGTCATCACCTCCTTTTTTTCACTGATCAAGACTGTCTATCCTGTTCCTTTGATTGTTGTTATAAACTGTAGACCAGTCGATGACAGACGGAATCTGACAAGATGATAGAGACACGAGCACTGAGTTGTTCTTTGGCCATTCCATCAGCGCTTCTTTCTCCATGTCTACGTGCACGTAAATCACACCCATACGCCAGTGCAGCATTACCTTAGCTAGACTCAGAAAGTGACGCAGCCCACCAAGAGAAAGAGGGAAGAATGGCAGCGAGACAGAGAGATTCCTCAAGGGATCAGACATGGCGGCCTCGTCGCCGCCACTCCAGCCACATGTTTAAACTTGATCCGGATATTCACTTATGCTGATCGTGCTCTCCCTCTAACCTCCCTCCTCTCACCCCCCCTCTCCCCTCCCTCCATTCCTCTCCTTACCTACACTGACCAAGGAAGATACTTTACTCTTTCTTCATGGAACTACCCATCGTTCCCCTTCCCTCCCGCCCTTCTTCCTTCCATTCCACGTTCCCTTGCAGCCAGTGGAAGAGTTTGCACTCTTTTTTAATTGTTTTGTATAAAATGAGCAGGACCGGAAATAGCAAACTTCCAGGTTTGTTATAGTAGTGGTAGTGCTGCATTTGTTCCTGTTGTTGTTGTTGTTGTTGTTGTTGTTGTTGTTGTTGTTGTTGTTGTTGTTGTTGTTGTTGTTGCTGCTGCTGCTGCTGCTGCTGCTGCTGCTGTTGCTGCTGCTGCTACAGCTGCTATTATTGTTGTTGTTTTTGTTGTTATTGTTGCTGGTGGTGGTGCTCTTTATCTTCTTAGTGTTTTTGCTGTTATTGTTGCTTGGGCTACCGTCATCATCACCAGCCTATTCGCCAGTGCGCTTACGTGTTCGCTAGGTCACTATGCTACGAGAAGGTGGATAGCAAGACATCCACACCTGTCTCATTAGCAGTGATATTAAAAAGTATGATTAACGAAATCACTCACGTTTTATTTGTTTCTTGCTAAATACATGATTTTCCTTTCACTGTGAGTCGTGACTTTGTCGCTTCTAAGGTGAACCAAAGTAACACAAAAATAATGACAGCCAAAGTCGAAATGACACGCCAGTCTTCAGGACAGCAAGAGTTTGGTATTAGACGGGCACGGCTCATAAATGAAGCACGTATGCTTAACAAATAGTACCTGACCTCCCTCAATTCATTGATGAAGGCTTCTCACCTCTCTTACCACAGTACACTCAAACTAAATTGAAGATTGATGATGAAATATACATATTCACTGTTGATGGAAGCAATGGTGATGGTGATGGTGGTAGATGGATAGAGTCAGTGGTTCACCGGTGTGTACTGGTCAAACGTACACACTTACTTTTCCTTATCTGTGTTTGTCTCTATTCGCGGAGATTTACCACATGCGTTGGTCTATAGGTGGGGATGTGTCATGCGACTAGGAACTCCTTACAGTAAAAACGAAAAATACCCTCATACACCTACACACACTTATACTCGTTTTTCTTGTGTCTTTTATATTGACAAATATGTAGGCAATGATTTAAAGAAGGGGCATTCTACACAGGATTACAGAGTTATTGTACTAGTACTAGAAAATATATGAGCACATTTAGCCGGATGAAATGTTCCTTAAGAGGGAACTACTCAAAACAAGACGACATGCGCTGACCTCATTGAAGGTGGAAAATACAATGGAAAGATGATATCATGATTCCTTCCTCATTGTGTCCTTTACTTTACAGCCGAGTTTTCGTGGTGCGCTGGGAATTTTGCGATATTGATTCCCTACCCGACTAGAGTGTGTGCAGCCACGCCACCCCCTTGATTAACTGAGAAAATATTGATCGTTGTAATAATTGTTATACTGATAATTATATTTTATGAATTTCTCTTTTTATTATTTCAGGTGGTCCCAGTCATCTATCCTATAGCTCCTCACCGTCTCAAATCTGCCTTGTTTCGCCCTTGCTACTTGTTGCCTGCCGTCCCCTCACCCTGGCCATGATGTCCTCCTCCCCCGGGACCTCTCTCAGAGTGCGGACCTTCTACCTCGCTGTCGTCCTCTGTTGTCAACTCACAGGTCTGGCTTGCTTGTTTTGTTGCTGATTAGCTAAAATTAGAGAAGTGTCCTGAGACCTCCCCTTTAAAAATAAATTATATTTGTATATTGATGAATGAATAAATAAAATCTTAGGAACTGGGATTTAAAGAAGTAGGCAGAAAGTTCCAAAGTTTATCACTCAGATCGGTGAAATTTTGTGAATATAGGTTTACTCTTGTATTAAGGAGGTGGACAGAGAGGAAGTAGAAAGTCTTGTGCAGCGAGGCCGCGGGAGGAGAGGAGCCATGCAGTTGGCAAGATTAGAAAAGCAGTAAGCGTGAAAATAGCGGTAGAAGAAAGCAAATTAAGATCCAAAACGTTATGGCGATGAGAAAGAGGCTAAAGGCAGCCACTTAGAGGAGATAAAAACGAAACACTTTTGATTCCAACCAGTTTAGCAGAGCAGTATACATGTGTATAAGTAGTACTCCACACATGATGCATAAACCCCTTCAAAGATTTAGTGGTCGGAGTAAGGGGGAAGAAGGGGCAGTTGAAAAAATAGTGCAGACAGTACAGCAGTGTTTAAGACAAAGGAATGTCTTTTGTCGAACTGGCACAAAGACAAAAGGCTGCAACGTGTAAATGTCTTCATCATAAGCTAATAGACGCCGCACTTGACTGATTACGTAAAACACTTGTGCACAGATAAATTTCACCCTTATCTGTAATCTTCTGCTATCATTAACACTCTCAAAATTAGGTAAGAATCCTGGTGCCTTTCAATGTGTACAGTGTTACAGGGTTTAAAAGTTCCCGTTGCCAATGCCATACATACTACTTACTATCTTAGTGGCTTCCTGATTACCGTATCTCTCACACCGTGCCTCGTGCTGCAGCTTCACGTTTGACACATCAGTAAATCCATATGTAACGAGGGTGAAATGAAAACCTAAAGTATGAGTATCCATTGGGAGCCAGACGACTCGGTTTGCTGCTTAATTAAAAGTTGCATTCGATCTTGGCTTACGGTCATTTTTTTCTGAGAGGTAATATTCTCTCATGGCCTTGACTGGCGTCTTGTGACTGTTGTTGCTGGTCCATGAATCAGTACATATATTTTTCTAGGTATCTATGTTTTGTTTGAAATTCCTATCATTGAGGCGGACGTTCATGGATCAACTTCTCGCCTTCATGAAGTAATGGGTTGTATCCTTATAGGCTCTGTCCACAGCGGTCGCATCATTTTATCACATTTTCCATTAATTTCTCAACCAACCCTGGTGTGTTTTCACGGATTTGTGTATGAAGAATATTTAACGACCCCCCTGTATTAGCAATCTTTAGTGCACGTATCCTACTATTAAAAGTTAATGAATGTTATCTTCCTTGTGCGTATCTGGTATATTATCGGATCCAGTGGATTTGTGTGGAAAGATTAATTACTCAAATCAGCAACATTCCAGAGGGCGGTCGGTAATATTTAGCAGAAAAAAAGGCTTCATCCTAAGTTCCAGCGCGTTGGTGACAAGCACTCCTACAGGCCGTGACGCAGCTTACCTGTGTATGGGTTATGGCGTGAAACTCAAGTACGCTATGATACCAAAAACCACACGGAGACCCAGCGCCACTCTAAGCCACGAGCCTCAGAACCGGTTCTTGAGGATGTGTTGTTGAAGGGGGAGGGACGAGGAGAGCAGAGAGGAGGAGGGGACGGGATCAGAGAGAGAGAGAGAGAGAGAGAGAGAGAGAGAGAGAGGGAGGGGAAGAGGAGGCAACATGGCCATATAGCTATCACTTGCTTTTTTGCTTTCCTTATTCAATGTTATGTATACAGACCACTATCTTGTTGATAAACTTGTTTTCTTACCTGTGTTTCTAACTAAAGGGACATCTGTCATTCACTTCTTTCTTATCTTGCAACTCATTGGCTAGAACTGCCTCTGACGCATATCTTATTAGGTCCTCTTTCTTTTCCCCGTTCCACATCCCCTTCAGTCCCTCCTCCTCATCACCATGCTTTTCATTCCGCCTGTACCCTGTGTGTGTGTGTGTGTAATTCACCACGGTCGTCTGCTGGTCACCCAGCCAGTCTTCCCCATTACGGAGCGAGCTCAGAGCTCATAGACAGATCTTCGGGTAGGACTGAGACCACAACACACTCCACACACCGGGAAAGCGAGGCCACAACCCCTCGAGCTACATCCCGTACCTATTTACTGCTAGGTGAACAGGGGCTACATTTTCAGAGGCTTGCCCATTTGCCTCGCCGCCTCCGGGACTCGAACCCGGACCCTCTCGATTGTGAGTCGAGAGTGCTATAACCACTACACTACGCGGTGTGTGTGTGTGTGTGTGTGTGTGTGTGTGTGTGTTGCCTTGTCTTTCATATATGTTTATGCAGTGTGTGTGTGTGTGTGTGTGTGTGTGTGTGTGTGTGCACGGTTGACAGAAAAGCTGTGTTTGCATTTGGCAGCATGTGGAGGTGACGGGTTCCAGCGGTTCCTGGTGTCGCCGGAGAGCCAGGTGGTGCGGGAGGGGGACAGCGTGGTGCTGCGCTGCATCATCGCCAACCAACGCGGCAAAGTGCAGTGGACCAAGGACGGATTCGCTCTGGGTCAGCACGCACACCCTTCACTCTTCATTCAATCTGATGGATCACGTTGTCATTAGTGTTATTGTCATTTTCAAGTTGAATAGATGATCCCTCCTAGAATCACGAGTTCCTCATTCAGTAGTTTTCTCTGCGCTATCCACGTGTACATGTTACATCTATTGATCAAAATTACAATACACATCTAATAATGAATCAGTGCATTTATTTTATCTTCATTATCGTGTGCTCTCAAGTTTCTATGAAATTAATGTAGAAGGGATGATATGCTAACAAAGGATTCTATTGTACAGTTGCCAAAAAATGTCCCAAAGTCTTGCGATAATTGGACGTCATGTGACCTCTAATTGGGGCAACTTTCTGAGTGACATGCAACATTTATCACATGCTCAACTTAAGTTCAACCCTTCAGGATTCCATCGCGAGGTACCAGGGTATCCTCGCTACTCTTACACCGGGGATGCCTCCAGGGGGCAGCACCACCTGACCATCAGCAGCGTGTCCCTCTCAGACGCAGGGGAGTATCAGTGCCAGGTGGGGCCGACACTCTCCAATCCTCCTATCTGGGCCGCAGCCAATCTCACTGTTGTGTGTAAGTAGTCTGCTGGGGAAAGATGTGACTGTCTTTTTCATAAGTGGAGACGACGCGGAATCATGAACCCCTTCGCTTATTACAGTAAGGCCTATTCTTTATTTCCCTTAATATATCCATTAATCTTTTCTTATTTGCTTTTAGAAAATTCATGGGTCGCTTTTCGTTTGCTCTATAGTAAGGTTCAATTGATATTTACTATTACGCAGTTAGGCAAGTAAATGCTCGGAGCGAAATCCAGCCGGGAGTTGGAGTGCCGAATCACCGGGAAACCTCTCTGTCGGGTTGATCGGCTGCCTTCCCGACATATTTTACAATGAAATGAGAACAACTATCAATATGAAATCGAAAATTGGAGGAATTTTGTTTGAAACTATTCAAATATTAACCACTGGTTGCAGAATGATATAGAATAAATACATATAAGTAGAAAAAACAAATAGGAAGAGTCCGTTGAAAAAGCAATAGGCTGCCTTCAGTCTGATAACAACAGCAGCTATGTCCCAGCGAAATCATGAATAATTTTAATTGCTGAAAAGTCACATCAGGGCCTGCATAGGCCCACAAAACACAAGCGGTGCTACATAAGCCTTGGGATGCGCATGCGCTGAAGGCCAACTCATCAACGTAAAGCCCAGCTATTCAAGCAGCTCAAGTTCCAAGGATTTGCCCAATTGCCCCTACACCGGCGGCCTGCCCACCACGTGTGCTGGAGGCATCACCATCATGACAGCCAGTGATGCCCACAATTCCCCAAGCATTAAGAAAACTGTTTGCACGCACTTGTTCGGTGCATTCTTTGTACATAAAGTTAATGCAGGAGCAGAGGTAGGTATGGGATACCCCTTCATTGTTTATGTTCTGATACAGCGGCTAGCGAGCTAGCAGCTGCCTGCCATAATGTGAATACTATTGGGTGAGAACTGAGAACTATCAGTTGTTCTGGGTAGCTGGGAGGAGCCAGCTTTAAAAACAGCCTTGTATAAGCCCATCTTTTCGTTATTACCGGTCATTTCCCGTTACCTACTCGAAAGGTAATGGAGACAACAGCTGAACGGGTAGGGAGTGATGTAGTTCCTAAGCCTCACCCATAGTTTCTTTCCACCACATGCCATTCACATTTGACACCATACACCATCTCACGGCTACTCATGCCTCCCCAGTGCCGCCCAGTGGGATCAGCCTGGTGGGCCAGAGCGACGGCTCGGTAGTTGAGGTGGTGGCTGGCGCTTCCCTCACTCTTCGTTGCCGGGTGCCAGATGCCCGCCCACCACCCAGGATCCTGTGGTACCTGGACGAGAGACAGTTACCGGCAGGTGGGATCAGGAAGGGTGTGCAATATCTTGACGATATCTGCTTGAAAGAAATAGTTGAAGACAGCTTAAAGCATTCTCATGCTGGATACTTGTGAATTTTGACAAGGAAAGTAAGATATGAGATTGTTGGGCACTTTCCTAATATAGACGTCCCTCCAGCTCTCCTCGTTTCCCAGCTCCCCATTCGCAGCTCTTTTACGCTGCTGATTTGATGTCATATATAGATATGAAGCCACGCTATTAGTCAACAACACGTATGCTCCTCCTGTTGCCTTATTATTTTTATCATAGTTTCACTTTCCTTATTTATTATCATTCTCATTCCCATTTCCCCTTATTCCCTTAGTCGTCATCTTCTTCCCCTATTCGTTATCCATTTTCAATCTGCTATTTTATTACCATATCCTCCTATGCCCTTATTCTTTATTCTCATCCCTTATATGTTATCTATTTTTCTTTCTATCAGGTGTTTTATTTTTGTTGTTTCTTAGTCCTTTATTCATTATCATATTTTCAGTCCCATTTCCTCCTATTCCTCTATTCATTATTCATTTTCTTTGTCTCCTGATTTATTTCCATTTCCTCCATTTTCTTTTTATCCCCTTTTTTATTTCCATTTCCTCCATTTATTATCCATTTTTTTTATATCTCTTATTTCATTCCCCTTCCCTCCATTTTTTTTTTATCTCTTCTCTCTTCTCTCTTCTCTCTCTCTTAATTGTTGACCAATAGCATGGCTTCATATATGTGACATCAAATCAGCTGCGTGAAAGAGCTGCAAAGAAGGAACCAGGAATCGAGGTGAGCTGGAGGCACATCTGTATTAGGACAGTACTAATTGTTGTACATAAAGCTTAGGGAATTTACATTTCATCAATATTTTCTGCACACCAGTGGAAGTATCTTCTTCATCAAGAGAGGCAGCAACATATTGTCTAAGGTGTGTGTTTATGTGGGTGTGCCCTCAATCTAGCACTGCAGTGTTTCTCCTCAGACCAGGTGGACTCCCAGGTTGTGCGATCGGTCATGCCACACAGGTGGAGTGTGAGGAGCAGACTGACACTACAGCCTCGCATGCAGGACGATGGTGGGAGGGTGATTTGTCGCGTGCTGCATCCTGGCCTGGCCGGAGGTGGGGCCCTAGCCACTTCCATTACCTTGTCTGTCCTGCGTAAGTATTCCTGGAAGTGTTAACTGTCACACACATTTATTATAAGGATTCACCATGTTATATAAATTTAACTAGGTAGATGAAGTTACCTACTGAAAAGTATATTAACACAAGGGAGGCGGTGGCATAGTGGTTAAGGTGGTGAGCCTGGGATCAGGCAGACGTCCATGTGTAGGTTTGAATCCCACCACTTATTGCTTTGAAGCTATGCCATTTGTCGAGTGGTTTAAAGTTACCTACATATCACCATGATACCCAGGTTCTAGGTAGTTACACCAAAGATGCACTTAGGTGGTGATATGGGGCCTAATATGGGTACCACTATAAATAAAATTGCCTGTGCCACTAATGGGCAGAATTTTTTTTTTTTTTTTTTTTTTTGACCATGTGGGCTTTTCATGGGAGTTTATGGGCTAAAGGGGAAGCTTAACAGCACTTCCCACGTATACTCTTCAAGTATGCCTACAGGTGCCATAGGCTATAACATTAAAAAAAAAAAAAAAAGTCATGCTCACTGTGTCTTCAGACCCACCTGGCCCACCTGCTCTAAGTGGCTTAGGGGAGGGAGACACGCTGCAGGCTGGGGAGCGCCGCAACATCACCTGCACTTGTCCTGGGGGCAACCCTCGCCCATCACTCATCTGGTACCGTGCTGGTCGTCTCCTTGATGATTCATACAAGTCAGTGGTTCATGATCGCAACATCCATACCATAAATACCCTTGAGCTGCTGGCAACAGAGGCAGATGATGGGGTGGTGCTGGAGTGCCAGGCCGTCAGCGACCTGCTGCACCTCCCCCTCACCACCAATGTCACACTCTCTGTTTACTGTGAGTGGACTCCCTTTACCTTCTGTGATATTCCCTCTTTAACATTTATTTGGAAACATTTGTTATCACATTGCTTATCCATTGAGTTATTTGCTGTTTATGCTTAAAATATCATTAAGGATCTAAGTTAATTTTTACTATAGATGGACCAGCAGCTGTGAGAGTGAGCGGGCCAGCTCGGGCCGAGGAGGGCCAGTCAATTGCACTGCGGTGTGAGACTTCACCCTCGAGTCCACCAGCCTCCTTGATCTGGCGGGTCAATGGTAAGTAATGTGGAATTAACTAGTTTTGGCAATCAGTGTTGTATCCAAAGATCAAGGCAATGAACTGCTGTATTGGAAAAAATAATAGCACCTCCACTGTAGCTTTAAGTAAGTTACTTGTATAACTTGAGTCTGATAACTGATGTGGACAGTGCTTCATATGTGCAAGTGGATTCCTCTGGCTGACACATATAAACCAGTGACTGACTTATAACTCTTTTGTGTGATTACTGTATTTGATAACTTTTAAGATTAATCTTTTCCAAAAAAATAGGAAATTTGCTCATGCTGTATAAAGCCAAGGTTCCTTTGAGGTTGCTAGTTATGTTTTTTCAAGTGAAAATAGTTTTTTCTAACCCATCTTTTTCTTAGTTGAAAAGACTTGGTTATGTTGTGCACTTATTTATGTACTTAGGTGAAGAAGTGGTGTCTCCCAACGTTGTGGTGAAGCGGGTACCTTCAGGGGGCTGGGTAACATCCTCCCGCCTGGAGCAGCAAGTGGAGGGGCCGTGGGAGGACAAGGCACCTAGACAGCTGGCAGTGGAGTGTGAGGCTGAGCATCAGTCCCTGCCACACTCACCCCACCACACCCTTCTCATCACCCTCGTCAGTCAGTGTTCCCTCTTGCCCATGTGTGTGTGTATGTGTGTGTGTGTGTGTGTGTGTGTGTGTGTGTGTGTGTGTGTGTGTGTGTGTGTGTTTTGTTTGTAGGTGTTTGTGTGTGTGTATTTACGTAGTTGAATTTACCTAGTTGTAGTTTTACAGGGTCTGGGCTTTATGCTCGTGTGATCCCGTCTCCATATCTACACTTATCAAATTTTTCTTTAAAACTATGCACACTCGTTGCTGACACCACTTCCTCACTTAAACTGTTCCAAGTCTCAACACATCTTTGCAGGAAACTATATTTTTTAACATCTCTCAGACATCTTCCTTCCTCAGTTTCTTACTATGCGATCTTGTACTTCTAATGTCATATTCTTCTCTCATGATTAGTTTCTCATTATCCACTTGATCCATTCCATTAATCAATTTATAAACTTGTATCAGATCCCCTCTCTCTCTTCTCTGTTCCAGGGTTGGTAGATCCATAGCTTTTAGTCTCTCCTCATAAGCCATTCTTGTAGCTATCTTTCGTAGTCTCTCCAATTTCTTTATGTGTTTCTTTTTATGGGGGGTCCACACAACTCCTGCATATTCCAATCTGGGTCTTATTTTAGTACTTATCAATTTCTTCATCATTTCTTTGTCCATGTAGTGAAATGCTAATCCAATACTCCTTAGCAAATTATGTCTCTCTGAAAATTCTATCAATATGGCTTACCGGTTGATTGTTTTCTTCCATTGTCACTCCCAAGTCCTTTTCCTTTTTTACTTTTTCTAGTTCTACTCCATCTCCCATCTTATAGATTCCCACTGGTCGTCTTTCACTTTTCCCATTTCCATGACATGGCTTTTGTCCACATTGAATTCCATCTCCCATTTTTTACTCCATTTCCAGATCTTGTTTAAGTCTTCCTGCAGTATTTCACAATCCTCTTTTGTTTTATGACTCTGCATAGTTTCGCATCGTCCGCAAACAGATTTATGTAGCTGTTCTCTCCATCTGGCATGTCGTTTATATATATGAGAAAAGTATTGGCGGCAATACTGACCCCTGTGGCACTCCGCTGTCTACTGCTCTCCACTTGGACTTCATATCTTTAACTAACGTCCTTATTTCTCTCCCCCTTAAGTAATTTTTCATCCATCTCAATGTGCTTCCTTTTAAGCCACCCTTCTCCTCTAACTTCCATAGTAATCTTTCATGTGGCACTTTATCAAATGCCTTTTTTAAATCTAAATAAATACAGTCAACCCATCCCTCTCTCTCTCTTGTACTTTATCAACTATTCTAGAGTAGAAACTCAATAAATTTGTTACACATGACCGACCTTTTCTAAAACCAAATTGGCTATTTGATAATAATTTGTTGTCTTCAAGAAACTCAATCCATTGTTTCTTTATTACTCTTTCACACATCTTGCATATTACACTAGTTAGTGATACCGGTCTGTAATTTAAAGGTTCTTCCTTCCTTCTGCTCTTATATATGGGAACCACCTCAGCTCTTTTCCATTTTACTGGTACTGTTCCATTTTCTATTGAGCATTTTATGATGTATATAGGACTTTCTAGTTCTTCCTACATTCTTTCAGTATTCTGCCTGAGACTTCATCCGGTCCCATTGCCTTCTCCTCATCTAATTCCGTCATCAACTCTTTTATTTCAAGCTTGGTTACTTTAATCTCTTTCATATGGACAGTCTATTACCCTGTGGTCTTTCAAATTTGGATTCCTTAGTAAAGACCTCCTGAAATTTACTATTTAACAGTTCTGCCATACTTTTTGGGGTCTTCCACCATCCCGTTCTCTCCTTTTAACCTTTCTATTGTTTCTTTTTGCCTTATTTTTCCATTTATGAATCTGTAGAACAGTTTTGGTTGTTCCTTACATTTTTCGACAATGTCCTTTTCATAGTTTCTTTCTTCTTCCTTTCTCACCTTAGCATATTCATTTCTTGCTGTTTTGAAGTTTTCCTTATTTGCTGGATTTCTATTTCTCCACCTTTTCCATGCTCCATCTCTTTTCTCCTTTGCCCTAGCACACCTTGCATTAAACCAATCTTTCTTTCCTTCTTCCTTAGGTCTATATTTCAGGACATATTCCCTGACTCCTGTTTTGTATATTTCCAAAAATAAGTTATACTTCTCTTGCACCGTCTCTGAGTTTTCCATCTCCTCCCAGTTTATGTTTTTAAAATAGCTCTTGAGGTTCTCAATATCAGCCTTTCTGTAATTTAATATTTCTAATTTACATTTCTAATATTACATGGTCACTCTTTCCCAATGGGCACTTATATCTTATATCATCATTCATTTGTATATCCTTTGTAAAAACTAGGTCCAATCTTGCCGGCTCATCGTTTCCTCTGAATCTTGTGTTTTCCTTTACTCTTTGGACCATCATATTATCTATCATTAGATTCAGGAATCTATCTTCCCAGGCTTCTTCCCCCATACCACTTTCATAATTTTCCCAGTCCACCTCCTTACAGTTGAAATCTACTAATATCACTTTTTTCCTTTCTTTAATGATTTCTCGTAAGACTCCTTATTGGGTCATTTATCATGTCTTTATATTCTTGATTGGTCCATGAATTTGTTTTTGGTGGCACATATGTTCCAATGATTGTTAACTCCTTTTTATTAATATGTATCTTAATATACAGTATTTCTGATTTTCCTTCCCAAACACCACTTGATTTACCACCATCTCTTTCCTTAACATCATCATGACTCCTCCTCTTTTACCCACTCTGTCTCTCCTCCATATATTATACCTTTTATCTATATCTAGTTTTATTGCCTCATTTAACTTTGTTTCCACCAGGCATACAATATCTGGATCTTTTTTCTTCTGACTATAGTAATTTCTTCGACTACTTAACTTCTAAAGTGGAGCACATTCTGTCCCTCTACCCTTTCGCTGAGATTTCCATTCTTGGAGATTTCAATGTTCACCACCAGCTTTGGCTTTCCTCTCCCTTCACTGACCACCCTGGTGAACTAGCCTTCAACTTTGCTATCCTCCATGACCTAGAGCAACTGGTGCAACACCCTACTCGTATTCCTGACCGTCTTGGAGACTCGCCTAACATTCTTGATCTCTTCCTCACCTCTAACCCTTCTGCTTATGCTGTCACCCTTTCATCTCCGTTGGGCTCCTCCGATCACAATCTCATTTCTGTATCTTGTCCCATTTTTCCTATCCCTTCGCAGGATCCCCCAAGGCGAAGGTGCCTCTGGCGTTTTGCCTCTGCCAGTTGGGGGGACCTGAGGAGGTATTATGCTGATTTTCCCCTGGAATGATTATTGCTTCCGTGTCAGAGACCCATCTCTTTGTGCTGAACGCATAACAGAGGTGTTAGTATCTGGCATGGAGGCATACATTCCTCATTCTTTTTCTCAACCTAAACCTTCTAAACCTTGGTTTAACTCAACCTGTTCTTGTGCTATACATGATAGAGAGGTTGCCCACAAAAGGTACTTGAGCCTTCCATCTCCTGAATCTCATGCACTTTATATCTCTGCCCAATCATGCCAAGTCTGTTCTTCAACTTGCCAAACACTCTTTCATAAATAGGAAATGTCAAAATCTTTCAAACTCAAACTCTCCTTGTGACTTCTGGCATCTAGCTAAAAACATCTCAATTAACTTCACTTCTTCATCTTTCCCTTCTTTATTTCATCCTGATGGCACCACTGCCATCTCTTCTGTCTCTAAAGCTGAACTCTTTTCTCAAACCTTTGCTCACAACTCCACCTTGGACAATTCTGGGCTTGTCCCTCCTTCTCCTCCTCCCTCTGACTATTTCATGTCTACAGTCAAAATTCTTTGTAATGATGTTTCCCATGCCCTTGCTGGCCTAAACCCTCGGAAGGCTTATGGACCTGATGGGGTCCCTCCTATTGAACTCAAAAACTGTGCTTATGTGCTTGCACCTTGCCTGGCCAAACTCTTCCAACTTTGTCTATCAACTTGTACCTTTCCTTCCTGCTGGAAGTTCGCCTACATTCAGCCTGTTCCTAAAATAGGTGACCGTTCTAACCCCTCAAACTACCGTCTTATAGCTTTAATCTCTTGCTTGTCTAAAGTTTTTTAATCTATCCTGAATAGGAAGATTTTCAAACATCTGTCACTTCACAATCTTCTGTCTGATTGCCAGTATGGCTTCTGTCAAGGTCGCTCTACTGCTGATCTTCTGGCTTTCCTTACTGAGTCTTGGTCATCCTCTTTTAGAGATTTCGGTGAAACTTTTGCTGTTGCGTTAGACATATCAAAAGTTTTTGATAGAGTCTGGCATAAAGCTTTGATTTCAAAACTGCCCTCCTACGGCTTCTATCCTTCTCTCTGCAACTTTATCTCAAGTTTCCTTTCCGACCGCTCTATTGCTGCTGTGGTAGATGGCTACTGTTCTTCTAAACCTATTAATAGTGGTGTTCCTCAGGGTTCTGTCCTGTCACCCACTCTCTTTCTATTATTCATTAATGACCTTCTTAACCAAACTTCTTGCCCTATCCACTCCTACGCTGATGATACCACCCTACATCTTTCCACGTTGTTTCAGAGACATCCAACCCTTCAGGAAATCAACAGATCACGCGGGGACGCCACGGAACGCCTGACTTCTGATCTTTCTAAGATTTCCGATTGGGGCAGAGAAAATCTAGTAGTTTTCAATGCCTCAAAAACTCAATTCCTCCATCTATCAACTCGACACAGCCTTCCAGACAACTATCCCCTCTTCTTCAATGACACTCAACTCTCCCTCTTCCACAATGAATATCCTCGGTCTGTCCTTTGCTCATAATCTTAACTGGAAACTTCACATCTCATCTCTTGCTAAAACAGCTTCTATGAAATTAGGTGTTCTGAGGCATCTCCGACAGTTTTTCTCGTCCCTCCAACTGCTTACTCTGTATAGGGGCCTTATCCATCCCTGTATGGAGTACTCTTCGCATGTTTGGGGGGGTTCCAGTCACACAGCTTTGCTTGATAGGGTGGAATCGAAAGCTCTTCGTCTCATCAACTCCCCTCCTCTGACTAACTGTCTTCAGTCTCCTTCTCACCACCGAAATGTTGCATCCCTTTCTATATTTTATTGCTATTTTCATGGTAACTGTTCTACTGATCTTGCTAACTGCATGCCTCCCCTCCTCCTGCGGCCACACTGCACAAGGCTTTCTTCTTCCTCTCATCCTTATTGTGTCCAACTCTCTAATGCAAGAGTTAACCAGTACGCTCAATCATTCATCCCTTTCACAGGTAAACTCTGGAACTCCCTCCCTGCATCTGTATTTCCGAATTCCTACAACTTGTCTTCTTTTAAGAGGGAGGTATCGAGGCATTTGGTCCCCTAATTCTGGCTGACGGTTTTGGCACTTTTTGAATTCTTTGGAGAGCCAGCGCTCAAGTGGGCCTTTTTCTAACTTTCTTTTTTTTTTTGCCCTTGGCTGGCCCTCTTCCCTACGTAAAAAAAAAAAAAAAAAAAATGTAATCTCTTAATTCTAATTGTGTGCGTGCGTGCGTACATGTGTGTGTGTGTGTGTGTGTGTGTGTGTGTGTGTGTGTGTGTGTGTGTGTGTGTGTGTGTGTGTGTGTGTGTGTGTGTGTGTGTGTGTGTGTGTGTGTGTGTGTGTGTGTGTAATTCACTTTGGTCGCCTGCTGGTCACCCAGCCAGTCTTCCCCATTATGGAGTGAGCTCAGAGCTCATAGACCGATCTTCGGGTAGGATTGAGACCACAACACACTCCACACACCAGGAAAGCGAGGCCACAACCCCTCGAGTTATATCCCGTACCTATTTACTGCTAGGTGAACAGGGGCTACACATTAAGAGGCTTGCCCATTTGCCTCGCCAGCTTTCAGGGACTCGAACCCGGGCCTCTCAATTGTGAGTCGAGCATGCTAACCACTACACTACACGGTGTGTGTGTGTGTGTGTGTGTGTGTATTTACCTAGTTGTAGTTTTACAGGACCTGGGCTCTATGCTCGTGTGGCCCCGTCTTCATATCTACACTTATCCAATCTTTTTTTAAAACTATGCACTATAGAGATGTACCGATGTATCGGTATCGGAATCGGCGGTATCGGCCCATTTTTGAGGTATCGGTATCGGTATCAGCTTATTTTATGCCGATACTTCCGATACCTAAAAGGAATTTACTACTTAGTGATATATTCGATAGGTATAAGATATTGATGATACCAAATTAATATAATACGGCGTATTAAATTTCCGTGGTGATTACCGTATGTCATAGAATACTGTTTTCTGTGGTAATAAACCACAACCTCTAAATTGGACGTGTATGAAACGCATATAGGCTGAACTCCGGTGTTGCAGTAAAAAATGTCCCGGAAGTATCTTGCTCATCTGCGCATGCGTGGGTGGCCTATGCACTGCCAGACGCACGATGAGTCAGGACAAGATTTACTAAGCATACTGCACCATCATGTATAGGGATAAATACATGTATTTTCCAAATTCTTTTGTCATATATACAATTAAATAAAATGTTTATTAAAAATTCAAATGATTGGCATATAAACAGTTCATTAATATCATGAATAAATAAATATTTCCATCTTAAGCATGATGATTCCCCCCGATTTTTAGGAGATATGGAGTGTTTTAAAGGAATACAGAAATGGAGGAATAAAAATTAGGAGTTCTTTGTAAAGTCGAGAGATGGTCAAACCCCCTCCCAAACTCTGCAAACTCTTGATTTAATGCCCATGGAATTGGCATAAAGGGTAACAAAAAAGTGAGGGACACGAGGGACACCCGATTTGAGCCTTATGTGCATAGGCCACCCACGCATGCGCAGATGAGCAAGACACTTCTGGGACATTTTTTACTGCAACACCGGCATCCTGTCACACGGTCGGTCATGAGTCACCACACATTCTCACTGTCTCTCAGTCAGACGCTGCTCCTCCACCCACACAAAGTTCACACAGGTGAAAAGTTTATGTTTTTTAACTATAATCTAAGAATGTCAAACTTCAGATGTTGAGAATCCAACAAAATGATTTGGTATATATATATATATATATGTATATATATATATATATATATATATATATATATATATATATATATATATATATATATATATATATATAGTATATATTTTGCATTATTGTATTATATTCTTATTTGATTTATCATTAACATATATATATATATATATATATATATATATATATATATATATATATATATATATATATATATATATATATATATATATATATATATATATATATATATATATATATATATATATATATATATATATATATATATATATATATATATATATATATATATATATAGTTAGGCATTTTGCATTATTGTAAATAACAGCATATTCTTATTTGATTTATAATTAACAGTGCTAGTGCTAGCCTTTTCAAAGATATCATACTGGAATAGGTGGAAGCTCGAATTATATATGTATATTAATTTTAATGCAAATTAAATTTTTGAGTTACTTGTGTTAACCTAAGGATGTAAAGATTCCATAACTAAGAAAGTAACGATTCTGTTTTGTAATCATGTGCATTGTGTATAATTTGTTGCATATTAATTATTTAAGATCATAGCAATACACTAGAAATTTAGAATAAACTAAACTTTTTTCTATTTAATTGAAAAGATTAGGTGAAACTCGTGTTTCTGAATTGGTCTTCTAATGTTTAATTAATTAATATCAAAGGATGTCAGATTTAATTAAAGAGAAACATACACAACAAAATGAGTTTCTTTTGCTAATATTTTGTCTGTTTTACAATTTTAATAATTTTAGAAATATTTTTGATCACCAAAATATTGTCAGTAAAATTAATAATGAAAATGCACAAGACCAAATGGTCGCTAAAGGAGTAAGAAGTAAGAATTTAAAATAACTGACAAGAATCAGAAGACTGAGAAGATATTCATTCCAGTTACTGAGTAATTTACCTTTGCAAATGGCGTCAAAAAGCTTCTAGAATTGCTCCTATTTCACAAACGTTCTCAGAAGGACTTACAGCATCCCCCAAAACAAAGCCTCCCATCTGATAACGCTCGCCGTCCACCAACTCATCCTGGTGTCCAGTGCAGTAATCACTATAAGTAGTAGTATCGGTATTGGCCCAATTAGGTGGTATTGGAATCGGCCAAAATTTTGGTATCGGTACATCTCTACTATGCACACTCGTTGCAGACACCACTTCTTCATTCAAACTGTTCCACGTCTCAACACATCTTTGCGTGAAACTACTTTTTAATATTTTTTAGACATCTTCCCTTCCTCAGCTTCTTACTATGCGATCTTGTGCTTCGACTGGCATATTCTTCTCTCAGGATCAGATACTCATTGTCCACTTGCTCCATTCCGTTGATCAATTTATGAGATCCCCTCTCTCCCTTCTCTGTTCCAATGTTGGAAGATTCATAGCCTTTAGTCTCTCCTCATATGTCATCCCTTCAAGTTCTGGGACCATTCTTGTAGCTATTTTTTGTAGTCTCTCCAACTTCCTTATGTGTATCTTTTTGTGAGGGGTCCACACTACTCCTGCATATTCCAATCTGGGTCTTATTATAGTACTTATCAGTTTCTTCATCATTTCTTTGTCCATGTAGTGAAATGCTATTCCAATATTCCTTAGCAAATTATATGTCACTGAAAATTCTATCAATATGGCTTGCCGATTGATTATTTTTTTCCATCGTTACTCCCAAATCCTTTTCGTTTTTTACTTTCTCCAGTTCTACTCCATCTCCCATCTTATAGATTCCCACTGGTCATCTTTTATTCTTTCCCGTTTCCATAACATGGCTTTTGTCCACATTGAATTCCATCTCCCACTTTTTACTCCATTCCCAGATCTTATTTAGGTCTTGCAGTATTTCTCAATCCTCTTTTTGCTTTATAACTCTGCACAGTTTTGCACAATCCTCAAACAGATTTATGTAACTGTTCACTCCTTCTGGCAAGTTGTTTATATAAATGAGAAAAAAGTATTGGCCGCAATACTGACCCCTGTGGCACTCCACTTTCTTCTGCTCTTCACTTGGACTTCATATCTTTGACTACCGTCCTTATTTCTCTCCCCCATCAAATAATTTTCCATCCATCTCAATGTGCTTCCTTTTAAACCACCCTTCTCCTCTAATTTCCACAGTAATCTTGCATGTGGCACTTTATCAAATGCCTTTTTTAAATCCAAGTAAATACAATCAACCCATCCCTCTCTCTCTTGTACCCTGTCAACTATTCTAGAGTAGAAACTCAGTAAATTTGTTACACACGACCGACCTTTTCTAAAACCAAATTGGCTATTTGATATTAATTTGTTGTTTTCAAGGAACTCGATCCATTGTTTCTTTATTACTCTTTCACACACATCTTACATATTGCATTGGTTAGTGATATGGGTCTGTAAATTAGAGGTTCTTCCTTCCGCTCTTATATATGGGAACCACCTCAGCTCTTTTCCATTCTACTGGTACTGTTTCATTTTCTATTGAGCATTTTATGATGTATTATAGGTCTTGCTAGTTCTTCCCTACATTCTTTCAGTATTCTGCCTGAAACTTCATCCGGTCCCATTGCCTTTTCTTCATCCAGTTCTTTCATTAACTCTTTTATTTCAAGCTTGGTTACTTTAATCTCTTCCATATAGATGGTCTCTCTATTACCCTGTGGTCTTTCAAATTTGGATTCCTCAGTAAAGACCTCCTGGAACTTGTTATTCAATAGTTCTGCCATACTTTTTGGGTCTTCCACCATCCTATTTTCTCCTTTTAACCTTTCTATTATTTCTTTTTATCTTATTTTTGTGTTTATGAATTTGTTGAACAATTTTGGTTGCTCCTTGCATTTTTCGACTATGTCCTTTTCATAGATCCTCTCCTCTTCCTTCCTCACTTTAACATATTCATTTCTTGCTATCTTGAAGTTTACTTTATTTACTGCATTTCTTTTTCTCCTCCACCTTTTCCATGCTCCATCTCTTTTCTCCTTTGCCCTGGCACACTTTGCATTAAACCAATCTTTCTTTCCTTCTTCCTTAGGTCTATATTTCGGGACATATTCCCTGACTCCTGTTTTGTATATTTCCAAAAATAAGTTATATTTCTCTTGCACCCCCTCAGAGTTTTCCATCTCCTCCCAGTTAGCGTATTTGAAATAGTTCTTGAGATTCTCAATATCAGCCTTTCTGTAATTTAATCGGTCTCCTTTGTATGATTCATCTCTATGTGTGTGTGTGTGTGTTTTACTGTTTGATCTGCTGCAGTCTCTGATGAGACAGCCAGATGTTACCCTATGGAACAAGCTCAGAGCTCATTATTTCCGATCTTCGGATAGGCCTGAGACCAGGGACACACCACACACCGGGACAACAAGGTCACAACTCCTCGATTTACATGCTGTACCTACTCACTGCTAGGTGAACAGGGGCTACACGTGAAAGGAGACACACCCAAATATCTCCACCCGGCCGGGGAATCAAACCCCGGTCCTCTGGCTTGTGAAGCCAGCGCTCTAACCACTGAGCTATCGGGGTGTGTGTGTGTGTGTGTGTGTGTGTGTGTGTGTGTGTGTGTGTGTGTGTGTGCTTGCATTCATGTTTTATTTTTTGCCTTAGTATGGTCAGGATGTCTTTGTTGTGCGTGTAGCTGCAGTGAATGCTAGAGTGCCAGCCATGGGTGGTAGTACACCAACATGTGTTGCTCATGTTGTTTGAGTGCAGCCTGGTTTTCTTAATAAAAGGTATCCCTGTACCTTGTGAACCATTTTGTTTCAGCTGCAGCATTGTGTGTTCTTCTATAGTACTCATATAATGCATATACTGAGGAACCTTGGTTCTCAAACTCAATTGATTTCTGAATGTCTTTGAAAAATTAAGTTATTTTCCTCACAGGTTCCAATGAAAAATGGATTAATCCATTCCCAGACACATGTCCACCTTCTCTTAGTGGCTTATGACAGAGCTCCCTCCCCTTATGTGGCTGCTTCACATCACCTCAAATTAATTTATCCAGAAAGAATCTATAGAATGAACTAAGTGACACAACACTCCTCATGAGATACTATTTAGACCATGTAGATATTTTCAAGTGAGGGAAGATTTACAGAGTGATGCAGAGAGGAGCAACTTACTTATCACCAGAATGAAGGTGATCAGAACATTTAGACATTTTGCTGCTGGGGAAATGCAGGTATGCATAGTGATGGCATTGGGAGAACCAAAGTTGTTTGAGGATTACTTGTGTCAAAACTGTTTTTGTAGTGTCAGCTTCCTACTTGAAGCAATTTTCCTAGCCATATTTCTAACAAAGGTAATATCTGTCATTTGGTTTTCTTGGCAGCTGTCATTGGCTAGAGCTGCTTTTGATGTGTATCATAAGTCTGCCTTATTCCTCTTCCTTCCACATCCCTTTGTCACCCTCATGCCTCTCATACCTCCCTCAGTATCCCAGTCTTTTATTTTGTCTCTTGATGTTTGTATGTTTCAAACCAAAATAATCATAAAGGCTTTGTCTGAAAAATACATGCATGAGAAGTTTGTATCTGTGAAGTTACTTGAAGGGAAATGTGCTATAAATAGTTGGTCCTGAACTTTTTAGTACATTTCCAACATTTTAAGAATATTTTTAACATATATATAGTACTCAACTTACTGTAAGAATTGCATCAATTAAGGAAAAGATATTTCTTAATATAATGCACTTCACTGCAGGGTTGGCAATGATTAAATCAAATTGATTTAATCAAATGATTAAATCATTGATTTTTTTACTAAAAAAATCATGATTTTTTTTTTTTTTTTTTTTTTTTACTAAAAAGTATTCCATAAGTTAAATGATGTGCTCCAAGGATGGTAAAGTAAAACAACCTATTCATGTGCAATTATTCATTTATTCCCTTCATGGTATATACCAGTAAATAAATAAATTAAATTAAATAAAAAATAACACCTTTTGCAGGTGACAACATTAACCTTTTGAATCTCACTTTGTATGTCTCTGGTAAAGCAAGGAAAGCAACAGGACTTGAACAAGCATATACTGTAGATGCCACTGAGCTGGTAATCTCAGAAAAGCAACCTGCAGAGGCACTGACTGTGACTGACCAACTGGTGGAAAATACATGTACTGTACTGAGCTTAGTGAGTTCTCTTGCTCTAATGTTGCCAACTTGCCATATGTTTTTTACTAGGTAAATATCAGCCTCCTTTAGTCTTTACTAACTTGGGATTCAATGTATCATAATAATAACCAAGGTTAGCAACCAAACAGTAACAGAATAAAAGTAGATATTCTTCTGTGTGGTAATAATATAAAATGCTGTCTTGAAAATAACTTCAGGCAACTCTGTCTGTCCTAAACCTGGTCCTGTACCAACTACAAACAAGTATTGAACACGTATGTATCAGGATCCTTGACTGTGCTCACACTTACACGCCCTAAACTCAAACTTAAAGTAACCTATGGAGATTTTCAAATCACTCAGTAGGATATATATATATATATATATATATATATATATATATATATATATATATATATATATATATATATATATATATATATATATATATTTTTTTTTTTTTTTTTTTTTTTTATAAAAAAAAAAAAATCAAATAAATCAAATAAATAAAAAAAATCAATGATTTTTTTATTTTTTTGATTTAAAAAAAAAAAAAAAATCACCAACCCTGCTTCACTGCAGTAATTTACACAGCCCCTGTCCCTGTGTCCCTCCCGCAGAGCCAGCCGGAGCGCCAGTGCTGGGAGGTGAAGTGCTGCAGCCTGTGGTGGCTGGCAGCTCTGCTGAGGTGACCTGTGCCAGCCCTCATAGTCTTCCGCAAACCTCCATCAGGTGAGACTCACACATACCTTGATTGAATTAACTGAATGGTTTATTTAGTACTGTAGATTATATATTACTTATTGGAAATGAATGTAGATGTACTAGTACAATTCAC
This sequence comes from Portunus trituberculatus, assembly GCF_017591435.1. Classification (NCBI taxonomy): domain Eukaryota; kingdom Metazoa; phylum Arthropoda; class Malacostraca; order Decapoda; family Portunidae; genus Portunus; species Portunus trituberculatus. The sequence goes on from NC_059275.1 coordinate 6,620,497, forward strand.
AAGGTAAGTAGTTTATTTCATGTGAGCTTGGTTTTCATAGAAATATATATATATATATATATATATATATATATATATATATATATATATATATATATATATATATATATATATATATATTATGCTTGGAATATCATTTAGTAATTAACATAGTAAATAATCCTAATTATAATGCATACTAAGAATAAATTTATTCCTTCATAATGTAATTTTTAATAGTATATGCAAATTTTTTAAATGTTTAAGAAGTGAAAGTGTTGGGTTATCACATCTAAGATCAAAAGCTCATGAAATGAAACTTATAATCTGAATGTGTTTGGATAGGATTTACCACGCAGGGAAGATTGTACCTACCAGGCAGGAGCACACGCCAGCTGTGACTCAGGCCAGGGGGAGTGTGAGGGTGGACCCGCCTGATAATGGATCCATGGTTAGGTGTGAGGTGATCAGTCCAGCCAGCACCAAACCAAAAATCACCTCATCCAGGCTTTCTGTCCTATGTAAGAAATCTAGATCTTGTGTAATTTTACTTCTCCTTTTTGTGTTTAAAGTTTCTCAAAGTGGGTTTTTTAAAATCAGTAGAAGGCTTGTTTTCAGATAAGATTAGAAGGTGCATGATGGATACTCCAAACAAAATCGAAGACAAACTTATACATTGTTACATTTTCCTGATTTGCCCTTCAACAGTTCCTCCAAGGGAGCTGATGGGATCCTTGGAGCCTGAAGTGGCAGCTGAAGGGTCTCATGTCATGCTCATGTGCCTCACCTCCTCCAGCAATCCATCAGCCAACCTCACCTGGACAGCTCAAAGCTCCCTACCTCCTGTGGCCACTATCACCACCTCCCCTGCTGCTTTTGGAGGCACCAGCACCAGGTTCGAATCCCACCACGTGCAGCCTTAAAACACTTTGCCATTTGTCGAGTGGTTTAAAGTTTCCTACATGTCACCATGATACCCAGGTTCTAGGTGGTTACACCCAAGATGAGCTTCGGGGGTGATATAGGCCCTAATATGGGTACCATTATGAATAAAATTGCCTGTGCCACTAATGGGCGGAAGCTGAACAGCGCTTCCCATACACTCTTCAAGTGTGCCTACAGGCGCTATAGGCCGTACCGGAAAAAAAAAAAAAAAGTGGGAGATGGGAGCAAGTACTAACTTAATTCTATGTTAAGGATTCTTGCCAAAGACACAGTGTATTGTTAAAGAGAGCATGAGCAAGTGTATGAGCCTGTTAACCTTTAGGATGAGGTACCAAAAACTAGGCTGTTTTTTTTTTTTTTTTTTTTTTTTTTTTGAGATATTGATATTCATCTTTTGATAGGTTCAAGTCACCAGGAGAGAACAAAAAGAGAAATCAATAATTTACTTGTTAAAAATTTGAAGAATTAAGTTAAATGCTGACTTTAAGTACTGATATACACAGAACAATTTTTTTTTTTTTTTTTTTTTTTTTTTCTTCTTCTTCATGTAGGGAAAAGGGCCAGCCAAGGGCAAAAAAAGAAAGATTAAAGAAAAAGGTCCACTTGAGTGCTGGCTCTCTAAAAAGTGTAAGAGGTGCAAAAACCATCAGCCAAAGTAGGGGAGCGAATACCTCGATACCTCCCTCTTAAAAGAAGACAAGTCGTAGGAATTCAGAAATACAGATGCAGGGAGGGAGTTCCAGAGTTTACCAGTGAAAGGGATGAATGATTGAGAGTACGTACTGGTTAACTCTTGCATTAGAGAGTTGGACAGCAGCCATGCAATTAGCTTGGTAAGAAACAAGGTAGAAAAAATTTTAAGACATTTTAAGGGTTGTTTGAATTATAGTGTATGACTAAAAGTGTTCTTGAGGTTGTTGTTGTTGTCTATGACATTTCAGGTCAGAGGTGTCAATGGTGGTTCAGGCTGAGGACCATGAAAGGCGCTTGACATGTGAGGCAAACAATGGCCTGGGGTCACCCCTACAGAAGAGCTTTGTTCTTAATGTCCTGCGTAAGTGTGGGGGTGATGAGAACTACAATAGGTGGTGAATGTCAACATATTGATGATGTTATTGAAGTTGTGAGAAATGTTAGAATGAAAAAGCTTGGTTTAACTAAAAGATGTACTAGAAGGAGAGATTAGGGAAGTGGTGGCATAGTGGATAAGGTGGTGAGCGTGGGATTGGGTAGACGTCCACGCGTAGGTTCGAATCCCACCACGTACAGCCTTAAACACTTTGCCATTTGTCGAGTGGTTTAAAGTTACCTACATGTCACCATGATACCCATGTTCTAGGTGGTTACACCCAAGATGAGCTTGGGTGGTGATATGGGCCCTAATATGGGTACCACTATAAATAAAATTGCCTCTGCCACTAATGGGCAGAAGCTGAACAGTGCTTCCTACACACTTTTCAAGTGAGACTACTAGCATTATAGGCCTTAACATAAAAAAAAGGATTTCTCAGGTAGAGGATGTGACAAGGCAGTTTCACTGACCCTGCTGCCATTACAGTAAAGCAGTGGTTCCCAACTTTTTCTTGAATGAATACCACTTGGAGGTGTGGTACAGTTCCCACATACCACCTGGTTCCAGAAAAATACAATTCCAGCAAATATAAATTCATTCACAAGTAGAACACAAATTAATTAACAACAAGGAACACGACTCAGTTTAATGAGAGGAATGCATCTGTTTCTTTTCTACCAAGTGATCAATGCCAAATTATCTTGTGTAGGGCAATAGTAATTTTTCAGAGAAATGAATTAATCCAATTTAACTAAAATTTGCTTTAGATACTGATTTGTGGTCATGTACCACTGGAAAATGGAAAGCCTCCATGTACCACTAGTGGTACGCTTACCACAGGTTGGGAACCACTACAGTAGAGGATTAAGATTGCTCTAAATTTTTAGCGTATAACAAGTCTACATCAAGAGCTGGTTGTTGTAAGCTGAAGTCTTCAACCAGAGCTTATTTTGTGAATATCTGTGATTGATGTTTCTTCACTGTTGTTCATGAGGTAAGATTATTTATTTCTTAGATTATCTATTAAGAATCTGTCTTCATAGATTACTCTTCAAACATTGGATAACTAAATAAGAAATTTGAAAAATTTCTTTATTGAGAAAAAGGAAAGGTGCATATAAAGTAGAATTGCATGTAGGCTACATGGAACAGATTCCAGATACTTACACTGTGTGTTTTTCATTACTTCTAAACTGGCTTTGATTATATTTATTGTAGAGCTAGAATACATATATATTACTAGGATTTTTGGTCAGACATTTAAGTTGCCCATGTGTATTTTGGAGTGGTAATCACTCTGTCTTTCCAACAGATGCTCCGGTGTGGCGGGAGAGACCATCTGAACAGATCAATGTGTGGGAGGGTATGGACGTCTCCATCACAGCTAGCGCCACAGCTAATCCAGGTCCTGTCAGGTAAGGAGGCATGCAGAGCAGGGTGTGATTACAAAAACTTGATCACAATAACCAATAAATTGATAACAATAACTTATAGGTGATAATTGGTAATAAATGACTGGCGATAAGTTTATCACCCTATAAATAAGCGATAAATTATTATGTCCAAAATCCTGACACTTATTTCTACTTTTATCTTAAAAAGATTGTAAAACCCTACAAAAGAACTTCAAATTCATTGTTTATAAAAAGAGGAAAATATGACTGACAGCATCCTTCACTTCCTCTGGCAGATACTGGTGGCGCCGTGGGGAGGAGACTCTGGTCGGCGCAGGAGGGACACTGCGTCTTGGATCAGCCACTAAGAGCATGGCAGGGAATTACTCCATCAGTGCTTACAGTCAGAGGGGAGCCATCAATACCTCTTTCTTTCTGAACATACAGTGTGAGTTTTATTGCCTAAAGTGTAATGCTGCCTGGCATGCCTTTCTATAATGGCATGCAATTATTTTCTTTGTTTATAAAAGCAAGAAACAGCTATAAATCTTATGCATGTATTTGTCAGTGATTTGATTTTTTTTCTGTTCTAAGGAGCTAGAGACTTAAATGCAGAACAATATCCTCTTTATGAGGATGTGAAACTGGTGTTTAGATTGCTTGATTACAGTATTATAAAGAGCAGGATATTCATCATCAATGTGTGGTGTACTCAGCATTCAGTACAAGGCTTTCAACTACCAATTACTCTAAATTAATTCTTAAATCACTGCACAATGCCAGTTTAATTAGTCTTTCAATTAATCTCAATCCCTTAAAGACAAATTGTGTTTTCCACATTGGGAATTTGACTACAGATATTTCTAAGAAAACAACAAAAGAGCAATTGTTTTCTCCCAGATGGACCAGACAATGTGATGGCACCTGACCGAGTGACAGTGAGTGAAGGGGATGCTGTTGAGGTGCGGTGTTCAGCCTCAGGCAACCCCTTGCCTTCCCTCACCTGGGTGGCAGGGTGGGTGTGCCACTGCCATACACTTGAGTACCACCTGTACTCTGCTCATGTTATTGCTACAACATTCTCTTTTTAGTATTTTGTTAGCTATGAACTTTTTGCTATAGCGTTCCTGAATTTGAGATGAGGTATACTAAGAAACACCACTAGTAATAAGATATTTATAATATTTCTAATAAATAACATTTTTTACCAATCATCATCTTGACAACTTTATTTGAGATACATTTCTTAAACTAGAGAAAAATGACATATATGGAGGGAGTCTTTTATTACAGTATTAGATCTTCCATCTTGAATTAAATGCCTTGTTGACACCAGGAACCAGAGTGTTGGCTCGGGTGTTGGTGTTGCCAGGCTGGTGCTGCGATCAGCTCAGAGGGAGGACACGGGCCTCTATGTCTGTCAGGCATCAGGCAACCTCTCGTCGCGCTCGCAGTCTGTGCCCACCAAGCTTATCATTACACGTATGGATGGATACTTCAAACATTTTGCCTCCAACATAGAATTTACTATGACTTACAAACATATGAATACATTTTTTTAAACTACTCATTGAAATATATTTGTCTTTTATTCAAATTTATAAATGTTACATTAGTATCTATTATTCATAGTTCATACAAATAAATCCTGTATATACAGATGAAATATTCAAAATTTCATGGAATAATAAATGATTGGACGATCTGAATTTAAAATGGAATTTTGAAGACAATAACTGATTTTGAAGCCACACTTGACCTATATATAAGGATTTACCATAGTCTGTCTGTTCAGAGCCCGTGTCAATGAGTGAGGACAGTGGTAAAGTGAAGGGGTCCTGGGCATCCTTGGGAGGGAAGGGCAAGTTGGTGTGCCAAGTGAGGGCTGCACCGGCACCCTCTTTCCTCTGGACCACTCATGAAGGAATGAAAATCCTCAGTAGTGACAAGTACCGTATTCACAGACCGGTGGTGAGTGCTGTCTTGGACTGACTGCTTATCAGTTATATGTTGTGGTATTATATTTTCATTAAGAAATGACACCAGCCTTTGTTATTGTTTTAAAATCAAGTCTTCAAGTATTTATTTATTTATTTTTTTTTTGGTATTGATGATGCAGTATTTCCAAGTAATCCGAGTTACTTGGAACACAAAATGATCATTAGTCTCCATAAGAAATCATGATCTTATTAATCTCCTCTGTCATGTAGGAAGTGGATGGCCTAGTGACATGGTCCTCTGTGCTGGAGGTGTTTGATGTGTCCCCACAAGACTACCAGCCCTATCACTGCTCAGCCACCAACCCCCTTGGCTCAGGCTCCACCGTCCTCACTCTTAGGCCTCCTTCACGGCCCTTCCCTCCCACAAATCTCACGGTACTGAATGCTAAGTATACTCTGTAGTCATGATGTTGATATCAATAAATTATTTTCATTTCTCCTATTTACTCTCTATTTGTCATTCATTTCTGCATTTCTTACTTTTTATCACCTTTCTTTTCCTACCTCTATCATGTATATTCATAACTACTTCTCATCCTCAGCTTTAGTATTTTTTTATGACATAATATTGTTTTTATATCACAAAAGTAAAACAATAAATAGATCAAGTTAAGTATGTGTTTTCATAATTGATTTTACATGTTACAGCTGTGTTATCTGTCAGCATAGAAATTAGTTGTGTTATCACACCGCAGCTTTTGTCTTTAGGTACTTCATGTGTTTTCTCACAGCTCTTTTATCTCACAGGTGATCAGTGTGAGCAATGTGTCTGTGGTGTTAGGCTGGAGTCCCAACCTTGCTGGCAGTCGTCCTTTGGGATACACAGTCAAGTATTACCCGACTGGCACAACTACATTTGAGGTGTGAATTTCTCTTGCCTCAGCTGTTTAATCATGTCATTGCACAAATACATTAAGGAGTTATCTGATAGTTTAATCAGACTGTTATTTTAGAATGATGTGAGATGTCATAACAGCAAGTGTTTTTTGTTTCTTGAGTTTATTATGTGTAAGGACTATGGAGAGAGAAAGATTCTGGAATGATGAGTGCAGAGTTTTGCAGTGCATGTAGCATTATATGAGGGGTTTGGAATATTTCCTCAGTAATATTTTGCATCACAAAAGGAAGTGCATCGTCAATGTATATGTGAATGTGGAGTTAATTGGTATTCATCACCAGTATGAGGAAGTCTCAGACGGCAGCAGCACTGGGGTGGAGGTGGGAGGCCTGACGCCTGAGGTAGAGTACAGCCTCACTGCTCAGGCCAAGAACAACCAAGGCCGCTCAGACTACGTCACACCTCCAGTCACAGTCACTACCTTAGGTTAGTTGAAGCAGTTTCAGATGTCTTGAGACTTCATAGAAACTATCTGTAAATCTGTAATATTTAAGTCTTACAAAGTTGGTAAATTTAATTTAAGATTATCTATTAGCATAAAAGTTTCTCATTTGATGAAATACTGCTGCTAGGCTAATTAATAATTATTGAATATTTATTTTTGGAAAAATGTAAATAACTATCATAATTGTTTGATTATAATAGTTATTGTTTTTGTATTAATCATATTTTATATTATTAACCATGAAATTTTATAAGAAGCCATTAATTTGAAAACAATGTATACTTGAAAAGTGGGATTATACTTTTCAAGTAATGTAAGTAATATATATCCTAGTTGTTTGAATGATAATTTCTCATTACATCAGCAGGAGGAGGGGAAGGTGTGGAGGGGAAGGAGGAGAGGCATGTCACCAGTTTCTTGTTGCTGGTGATCATCATGTCTGTGTTTGGGCTCTTGGTGCTGAATGTTGCTGCCATCCTTTGCTTCCTCCGGCACCGCAAGAGAAGGAATTCCTCAAGAGGTGAGTTAAGGAGTTCTTATAAGGCTGCAGAAAGTGTCCTCTGATTATGTTTTAGCACAATGCCCTTGGTGTGTCCAGACCAAGAGGACAATACCACTTTGATTTGAGGTCTTGAACCTACAAGTTGAATCCATAGAAAGCAAAATAGGTATATAATTCATGAAATATTTCAAGTGAATTAGTACCTTGTTGTAACACAGAATTATACTTCAGACAATTCAGAGCAAATTTATTATACTGAGCAGGCAGACTTGATTGATAAACCCACATGTTTGCTGGTCTCCCCCTCCTCCACCCCATATATATATATATATATATATATATATATATATATATATATATATATATATATATATATATATATATATATATATATATATATATATATATATATATATATATATATATATATGCAGGGAAATCACCGTGGAAATCTTCATTCCTTCTGCTTTATTGTATTCCAGTGTTTCGCCTTACATCAAAAGGCATCCTCAAGGCCTATAATAATTAATTACAAATGTAAATATGACAATCTAAAACGACATTATGAAAACATTAAGTAAAAAAAAACGAAGTAGAAAATGTAAAAAACATAAAAAATTAAGTGTCACAATACATAGTAAAAAAACAACAACAAATGCACAATACAAACAAATACATTTGTTATTTTTTTTACTGTATTGTGACTTAATTTGTTATGTTTTTTTACCTTTTCTACTTAACTTAATGTTTTCATAATGTTTTAGATTGTCATACTTACATTTGTAATTAATTATTATAGGCCCTGAAGATGTCTTTTGATGTAAGGCAAAACATTGGAATATAATCAGTAATCGTGTGTGTGTGTGTGTGTGTGTGTGTGTGTGTGTGTGTGTGTGTGTGTGTGTGTGTGTGTGTGTGTGTGTGTGTGTGTGTGTGTGTGTGTGTATATTTACCTAATTGTATTTACCTAGTTGTATTGTACAGGGTTTGAGCAGGGCTCATAGTGTCCTGTCTTCATATCTCCATTTATCTAGTTTTTCTTTAAAGTTATGCACACTATGTGCTGCAACAATTTCCTTATCCAATGCATTGCATTTTTTATCACTTTTCCCATTGATCACTTTTCCCCATTGGACTAAGGTATTGTAAGATTAGAGGGGACTCCAGTTTCTTTGTGAAGACTAAGTCAAGCAATGATGGTTCTTCCCTCCTGTACCTTGTGGACTCTTCCACCCACTGGTCCATTGTATTAACCATAGTTAGCTGTAACACTTTCTCACTCCACTGCCCAACATTTTCCATTACTTCCATCTCTCTCCAGTTTATTTTTTTACAGTTAAAGTCTGCAACTAAGAGTATTCTTCTATCTCTTCTTATCATGTTATCTAAGCACTTTATCGCCTCTCTTTGCATATCTTTATGCTCTTCTGATCCCCATATATTAGTCTTTGGTGGAACATAAGTGACTAATTTTTCTTTTTTTCCAAATCTTGTTCTGATTGCTACTCCCAATACTTCTACTTTGTCCTCTCCATATTGCACATCCTCCACACATATGTTATCACGAACCATTATTAGCACTCCTCCTCCCCTTTATCCCTCCTGTCCCTCCTCCAGGTATTATATCCTTCATCTTTAAAATTGACATGGATCTCTTTTTTCAGTTTTGTTTCAATGATACACATTACATGTGGCTTTTTTTCTTTCAAATGATCCCTTACTTCCAATATACTTGATAACAAACTATCTATGTTAGTATAAGTTACTCTTAATTTATTACTTCCTCCACGACCTCCTCTTTTTTCCTTAGATACCACTTCTTTAATCTCATATCCAGAACCTTCCAGTAAAAATTCTTCTTCTCTATCTCTGTCATTTTCTTGATTTTTCCTTAGGTTCACTTTTTAGCACTTTCTCCTTTTCCCTTTCCTCTACGTTCATACTCTTTTTATCCATATTTCTTTGTGATCGACATCATTGGCCAGCTTCCCTTTTCTAGCCATAATTTCCTCTACAGCCACTTGAGATCTCATTTTCACCTTCATTGGTCTCTTTCCTCCTTCACTGTACCTTCTCAGTCTAATCACTTCCTCTACCTCCTGTGCAAATTCTTGTGTGCTGTCTTGTATTCTTTTGATAACTGTTTTGGCCATTTTCCTTTCTTCATGTTGTTCTCTTGTTAATTGATTTGGATTTTACTTTTCTCTCATCTCATAAATCACAAAGCTTTTTTCTTGTCCACTGCATCTCGCACTAAATCTTCCTTCTCCTTGATAACCTCTATTACAGCTACTTTGGTGTTCTCCTGAATTTGTCACCTTATCACTTCTGAAAATTTGACTTTTTTCTCTTCTTGCTCTTGCTTCCATTCATTTCTTAATTCTTTCAACTTGTTATCAGCTAGACCACCTTCTACTCTGTCTGTAATCCCGTGCTGCACTTTAACCTGCAAGTTCTTTAGAGAGCTTTCATAATTTTGACATGTTGCTTTAAGAATGTCATTTTGCTTCCTTATTTCTAGAATCTCCTCTTTCAATTCTTGGTTTATTTCACTTACTTTCTCACATTCAGTTACTCTTAGTTTCAGAGCTGTGTTTTTTGCAAGCAGTCGGTCTTGTTTATCCATAAGACTGGTCATCACCTCCTTCATATATCTTAATTCTCTTTCTACATTACATTAACAAGTCTTCTCATATTACTTCGTTCATCCCGGAAACCTGAGAAATCCTTATCCTGTACATACATCTAGGCCTGTGGTCCAACTCCTTTTGAAGTAATCTCAGCAAGCTGCTCAGTTGCCTGTGTCCTGCTTGATGGCTCTGCAGTGTGTGTGTGTGTATTTACCTATTTGTATTTACCTATTTGTGTATTACAGGGCCCGAGCTAAGCTCTCTGTGTTCTTACAGGGCCCAAGCTAAGCTCTCTGTGTCCTGTCTCCTTATCCATTCCTGTCATATCTCTCTTTCATCTGATTGACACACACCGCATCAACGACATGACTGCTCAGTTTATTCCACTTATCAATGCTACGATGCGGAAACTGTATTTTCTCACGTCATTTAGACATATGTCCTTTATTAGCTTTTTTCCATGTCCTCGGAGATGATTACTTGTGGTCACCTTTATCAACTCTCTATCCAGTATGTCAATCTTGTTCACCAATTTATACATAGTTATCATGTCTCCTCTTGTTCTTCTCTCTTCTAATGTGGTCAGCCCCAGCTTCCTCAGTCTTTCCTCATAGTCTAACTCCTGAGTCCTGGTACCATCCTTGTTGCCAGCCTTTGTACCCTTTCTACCTTCTTCACATTTTTCTTCATATGCGGTGACCAGACACATGCTGCATATTCTAACTGGGGTCTTATTAAGGTACATAATATCTTCATCATTCCTTCATCTAGGTAGTGGAATGCAAGGCCAATATTTTGAAGCATGTTGTATGTTTTCCAAAAAATCTTGTTAATGTGTTTCTCCGGTGACAAAGTGTTTTGCACAGTTACTCCTAAGTCTTTCTCCTCATTGGTCTCTTTAATTTTCTCATCACCCAGCCTGTAATCCCAGTTTGGTCTGTATCTACTTCTTCCCATTTTCATAACATGGGTCTTGTCTATATTAAATTCCATCTGCCACTCTTTACTCCACTCATATATTTTATCAAGATCTTCCTGTAACTTGTTACAATCTTCCACATTCTTTACTCTCCTCATAATTTTAGTATCGTCCGCAAACATGTTCATATAACTGTCAATTCCTACTGGCATATCATTAACATAAATCAAAAACATGATGGGACCCAGCACTGACCCTTGTGGAACTCCACTGGTTACCTTCTTCCACTCGGACTTCCTTCCTCTCACCACTGTTCTCATTTCTCTTCCCATTAAGTAATTTTCCATCCATTTTGCTAGTTTATCATTTACTCCTCCAGTCATCTTTAGTTTCCACATCAGTCTATTGTGTGGTACTTTATCAAAGGCCTTTCTCAAGTCCAGGTAGATAGCATCCACCCATCCCTCTCTATGTTGTAGTATGTCAGTCACTCTTGAATAAAAACATAATAAATTAGATGTGTGTGTGTGTGTGTGTGTGTGTGTGTGTGTGTGTATTTACCTAATTGTATTTACCTAATTGTAACATACGGGAAAAGAGCTATGCTCGTGTTGTCCCGTCTCCATATCTATTAATGTCCAGCTTTTTCTTAAAATCATGAATATTCCTTGCGTTGACCACTTCCACGTCTAAACTATTCCATGCTTCCACCCTTCTATGAGGGAAGCTATATTTTTCACATCTCTCCTATAAGTGGCCATTTTAGTTTTTTCCCATGCCCTCTCGACATTCTTCCATTCCACATACACAGATCTTCCCTATCCATTTTTCCATGCCAATCATCACTCTGTATATTGCTATCAGGTCTCCCTTTCTCTTCTGTTTTCCAGGGTTGGAAGTTGCATTCTTTTCAGTCTGTCTTCATAAGTCAAATCTCTTAAGTCAGGCACCATTTTCGTTGCAGCCCTCTGTACTTTCTCTAGTTTCCTTATGTGTTTCTTTAAGTTCGAGCCCACTGTATTGTTGCATATTCAAGCCTCGGTCTTATCATTGCAGTAATTATTTTCTTCATCATTTCTTCATCTAGATATACTGAACGCCACTCTTATGTTCCTCAATAAGTTCAATACTTCTCCAATTATTTTGTTTATATGTCTCTCTGGCGATAGGTCATTGGTAATTGTCACCCCAAGGTCTTTTTCTTCATGACTGGTTTTATGTCTTCATTTCCTATCTTGTACATACTCCTGATTCTTCTTTCACTCTTGCCAAACTCTATTTTCTTGCATTTTGTCGTGTTGAACTCCATTTGCCATGTACAGCTCCATTTCCATATTCTGTCCAAGTCTTCCTGGAGTAGTTCGCAATCTTTGTCACATCTCACTTTTCGTAACAATTTTGCATCGTCTGCAAATAGGCTCACATAACTGGACACCCCATCCACCATGTCATTTATGTAGACTGCGAACATTACTGGTGCCAACACTGATCCCTGTGGAACTCCACTCTCCACCAATCCCCATTCTGATGGTCTGTCCTTAATTATTGTTCTCATTTCTCTTCCTACCAAAAGTCTTCCATCCATTTTAGTAAACTGCCATGCACTCCTCCTACCATTTCAAGTTTCCAGATCAGTCTCTGGTGTGGTACCTTATCAAAGGCCTTTTTTAAATCCAGATATATTCCATCAGCCCAACCATCTCTTTCCTGTATTACATCTATCACCCTCGAATAGTAACATATCAGGTTTGTCGTGCATGAACGCCCTTTCCTAAAACCAAATTGACACTCACAAAGTATGTCATTTTTCTCCAAGAAGTCTGTCCATCTAGTCTTCACCACCCTCTCACACATCTTAGCTACCACACTTGTAAGTGACACTGGTCTATAGTTCAATGGGTCTCTCTTGTTACCTGATTTATAGATTGGGACAATGTTAGCTCTTTTCCAGTCTTGGGGCACTACGCCTTCCCTTAATGAGGCATCAATTACTTCACAAACTTTTTCTGCCAATTGCTCCTGCATTCTCTTAAAATCCATCCTGATACCCCATCAGGTCCCACAGCTTTTCTCACTTCTAAACTCCCCATCATGTTCTTGATCTCCTCCACCGTTACTTGAAACTCCTTCATAATCCCTTTCTGTTCCATTACCAGTGGTTTGTCAAAAGCAGTCTCCTTTGTGAATACCTTCCGAAAGCATCCATTCATAGCCTCTGCCATTTCCTGGGATCTTCACTGTATACTCCATTTACTTCTAAACTTTCAATACTTTCTCTATTTTTGATGTTGTTGTTCACATGTCTGTAAAAAAGCCTTGGTTGGTCTTTACATTTATCAATTATATCCTTTTCTTGTTTCTTTCTTTCTTCTCTTCTAATCAACACATATTCATTTCTTGCTCTTTTGTAACTTTCCCACTGCTTAATCCGTCTTTTCCTTCTCCACCTCTTCCATGCATCCTCTTTTCTTGTTCTAGCCTTTTCACATCTATCGTTAAACCAGTCCTGCTTTCCAACTTCTCTATGTTGTCTTATTGGTACAAATTTTTCTCACCTTCTTTGTATATTTTTATAAATTCCTTCCACTTTTCATTTGCTCCTTAGCACTCTTGAATTTCATCCAATTTGTCTCTTGAAAGAATTTCTTTAGGTTTCCAAAATCTGTCTTGGCATAATTCCATCTTCCCACTTTATATTCTTCATTTCTTCTAGATTTCTCTTCGTCTATCACCTTGAACTCCAAAACTGCATGATCACTCTTTGCTAAAGGGCACTCCACCCTCATCTCCTCAATGACCATTGGCTCTGTACTAAAGACCAAGTCCAGTCTTGACGATGCTCCCTCTCCTCCAAACCTAGTATCTTCTTTGACCCACTGAGTTAACACATTTTCCATTGCCAGTGTCAATAGTGTATTTCCCATGTTGTCTCTGATCCTTCCATTGACCAGTCCTCCCAACACACCTCTTTACAATTAAAATCTCCCATCATTATAGTTCGTTCACAGCCACCCAACATTTCTTCCAGACATGTTCCTGTATCACTTATCATTTCTTCATATTCCTGTACTGACCATGCATTTGTCTTAGGTGGTACGTACACCACTATGTAGTGCCTCTTTTTCCTTCATTAGTTTCTGCTCTGATCTTTAGCACTTCTGCCTTTCCCATACCTTTTTCACTTGATCCACCTTTATATCTTTTTAACCAGCAACATCACTCCTCCTCCCATCTTACCTACTCTATTTCTTTTCCAAACGTTATATTTCCTTCTCCAACCTTCATCAGGTCTTCTCCTCTCTCAGTTTTGTTTCAGTAAGACCCACAATATCTGGGTTCTTGTCCCTCAAGTAATCGTTGAGTTCTAAAATCCCGATATCACTCCATTTATGTTGGAATACATTACATTTCGCTCATATGTAAGTTTCTTTAGTCCTTTCTTGCTGTACTTTTCTGGGTTATGAACCACTTCCTCAGTCTCATATCCAAGATTCTCCAGAAAAACTCTTTCTTCTCTTCTTCTGTCCTCTCTTCATTTTTTTCAAAGCCTCCTTTCTCAACTCATTTAACATTTCTCTTTCCTTTTCACCGAGATCTCTTCTCAACCAAATCTTCCTTGTTGTTTCCTGCTGGGCTAGCCTCCATGACTTCTCCACCAATTCATCTACATCCTTTTGTGACTTAAGTTTGATTCTTATTGGCCTCATACCTTCTCTTGTGAACTTTCCAATTCTATGGAAGTCCTCTATTTCTTGTACTAGGTCTTTTCCTCCTCTTGCACCACATTAATGATATTATTTATCACCTTTTTATGTTTTTCTCTCTCCATTTTACTCGGTGTCTTATCCTCCTCCACACCAAATATCACCACACATCTCTTTTTGTCTACAGTTTCCCTCACCAATGTCTCATTTGACTTAATAACCTTCACCACTTTCTCAGCTATCTTCTCTTCTATGATCTGTTGATCTATAATTTCAGCAAGGCCCAAAGTTTTCTCCCTGACTCTTTGATTTCCTTTTCCAGACTTGCAACTTTGTAATTTACCTCCTTTCTTTCCACTTCCTGACTTTTTTTCCATTCAGCCTGCTTCTCCATCACTTTTCCTAGAGATTCTCCACATTTTTCGCAATTCACTTTAATTAGCTTAACTTCCTCTTTCAGTGCTGCATTTTCCTTCTTCATATCGGCACAGTCTCTCTTTACATTGTCATAACTCGTTTCCAGGCCCTCATACTTTTCAAACAGTTTTTCAATTTTACCTTCTAACTCCAGAATTTTCTTCACATAAGCGCTCTTCTCCATTATTCCTTGAAACCCTGTGAAGTCTGATTCCTCTTTCGAGTTCACGGCCGCCATGTTGCGCAGACGTAAACAAACCAGCTGATGGCTCAAACGCAGGCTACAGTTTATATTTACCTTCACTGGACATTATTTTGCTAATCAACAGTTAACATGACTATATGGAGACGGGACAAACATTACCAGCTCCTTTCCCACCTTGGTTACTCTTAGGTAACTGTAGAATTATAGATGATTGCTCTGGAGCTCAGCGACCACCTCCGCCATCGACGATGTCCCGTGTGTGTGTGTGTGTGTGTGTGTGTGTGTGTGTGTGTGTGTGTGTGTGTGTGTGTGTGTGTCTGTCTGTGTGTGTGTTGTTTTGTGTGTGTGTGTGTGTTGTGTTGTGTGTGTTGTGTGTATTTACCTAGTTGTAGTTTTACAGGGCCTGGCCTTTATGCTCGTGTGGCACCGTCTCTATATCTACACTTATCCAATCTTACTTTAAAAGTATGCACACTCGTTGCAGACACTACTACTTCATTCAAACTGCTCCACGTCTCAATACATCTTTGCGGGAAACTATACTTTTTAATATCTCTCAGACATCTTCCTTCCTCAGCTTTTTACTATGCGATCTTGTGCTTCGATGTCATATTCTTCTCTCAGGATCAGTTTCTCATTATCCACTTGGTCCATTCCATTTATCAATTTATAAACTTGTATCAGATCCCTCTCCCTTCTCTGTTCCAATGTTGGTAGATCCATAGCCTTTAGTCTCTCCTCATATGTCATCCCTTCAAGTTCTGGGACCATTCTTGTAGCCATTTTTTGTAGTCTCTCCAGCTTCCTTATGTGTTTCTTTTTGTGAGGGGTCCACACTACTCCTGCATATTCCAATCTGGGTCTTATTATAGTACTTATCAGTTTCTTCATCATTTCTTTGTCCATGTAGTTAAATGCTATTCCAATATTCCTTAGCAAATTACATGTCTCTGAAAATTCTATCAATATGGCTTGCTGGTTGATTATTTTTTTCCATCGTCACTCCCAAATCCTTTATCTTTTTTACTTTCTCCAGTTCTACTCCATCTCCCATCTTATAGATTCCCACTGGTCATCTTTCACTCTTTCCCATTTCCATGACATGGCTTTTGTCCACATTGAATTCCATCTCCAGATCTTATTTAGGTCTTCTTGCAGTATTTCACAATCCTCTTTTGCTTTATAACTCTGCACAGTTTTGCATCGTCCGCAAACAGATTTATGTAGCTGTTCACTCCTTCTGGCATGTCATTTATATAAATGAGAAAAGTATTGGCGCCAATACTGACCCTGTGGCACTCCACTTTCTACTGCTCTCCACTTGGACTTCATATCTTTAACTACCGTCCTTATTTCTCTCCCCCTCAAATAATTTTCCATCCATCTCAATGTGCTTCCTTTTAAACCACCCTTCTCCTCTAACTTCCACAGTAATCTTGCATGTGGCACTTTATCAAATGCCTTTTTAAATCCAAATAAATACAGTCAACCCATCCTCTCTCTCTTGTACTCTATCAACTATTCTAGAGTAGAAACTCAATAAATTTGTTACACATGACTGACCTTTTCTAAAACCAAATTGGCTATTTGATTATAATTTGTTGTCTCAAGGAACTCGATCCTTTGTTTCTTTATTACTCTTTCACACATCTTGCATATTACACTAGTTAGTGATACTGGTCTGTAATTTAAAGGTTCTTCCTTCCTTCCGCTCTTATATATGGGAACCACCTCAGCTCTTTTCCATTCTACTGGTACTGTTCCATTTTCTATTGAGCATTTTATGATGTTGTATATAGGACTTGCTAGTTCTTCCCTACATTCTTTCAGTATTCTGCCTGAGACTTCATCCGGTCCCATTGCCATTTCTTCATCCAGTTCCTTCATTAACTCTTTTATTTCAAGCTTGGTTACTTTAATCTCTTTCATATAGATGGTCTCTATTACCCTGTGGTCTTTCAAATTTGAATTCCTTAGTAAAGACCTCCTGGAACTTATTATTTAACAGTTCTGCCATATTTTGGGGGTCTTCCACCATCTCATTTTCTCCTTTTAACCTTTCTATTGTTTCTTTTTGTCTTATTTTTCCATTGATGAATCTGTAGAACAATTTTGGTTGCTCCTTACATTTTTCGACAATGTCCTTTTCATAGTTCTTCTCCTCTTCCTTCCTCACCTTAACATATTCATTTCTTGCTATCTTGAAGTTTTCCTTATTTACTGCATTTCTATTTCTCCTCCACCTTTTCCATGCTCCATCTCTTTTCTCCTTTGCCCTAGCACACTTTGCATTAAACCAATCTTTCTTTCCTTCTTCTTTAGGTCTATATTTGGGACATATTCCTGACTCCTGTTTTGTATATTTCCAAAAATAAGTTATATTTCTCTTGCACTCTCAGAGTTTTCCATTTCCTCCCAGTTAGCATATTTGAAATAGTTCTTGAGATTCTCAATATCAGCCTTTCTGTAATTTAGATGGTCCCCTTTGTATGATTCATCTCTATCTTCTTTTCCCTCTTCTATATCCATTTTTAATATTACATGATCACTCCTTCCCAATGGGCACTTATATCTTATATCATCATTCATTTGTATACCCCTTGTAAAAACCAGGTCTAATCTTGCCAGCTCATCATTTCCTCTAAATCTTGTGTTTTCCTTTACTCTTTGGTCCATCATATTATCTATCATTAGGTTCAGGAATCTTTCTCCCCAGGCTTCTTCCCCCATACCACTTTCATAATTTTCCCAGTCCACTTCTTTACACTTGAAATCTCCTACTAATATGACTTTTCTCCTTTTCTTAATGATTCACATCTATCATGTCTTTATATTCTTGATTGGTCCATGAATTTGTTTTTGGTGGCACATATGTTACAATGATTGTTAGCTCTTTTTTATTAATATGCATCTTAATATACAGTACTTCTGCTTTTCCTTCCCCACATTCCACTTGGTTTACCACCATCTCCTTCCTTGACATTATCATGACTCCTCCTCCTCCTTTACCCCCCCTGTCTCTCCTCCATACATTATACTTATTATCCAAGTCTATTTTGATTGCCTCATTTAGCTTTGTTTCAGCCAGGCATACAATATCCGGTTCTTCTTTCTTTATGTAATCTCTTAATTCTAATTTACTTGATAAAACCCCATCTATGTTCGTATACATAATTTTTAGTCTTGCCTTTATCACTTTTAGTTAAACTTGTTCCACTTTTTCCTCTTCCTTCTCTTTTATATACCATTTCTTTATCCTGTCTCCTAGAATTCTCCAAAAATGTCTTTTTTTCCTCTTCTGACCTTTCATTATTTTTCTCCCTTACTGCTGCTGCAGTTCATTGTATCTCTTCCTTTCTTCCTCATTTCTATTTTTCTTATATATATATATATATATATATATATATATATATATATATATATATATATATATATATATATATATATATATATATATATCCTTGCAACCTTCTGTTTCTCTGAGTTTAGTTGTTCTATATAATATTTCTTCTGTTGCTGCTTGTGATTTTAGTATTTTAATTGGTCTCATTTTTCCTTCTCGATATGGTCCCATTCTGTTTGTTTCTTCTACTTCTTCTAAGTTCTACCTATCTCTGTCGTATAGATTTTTAGTAGGTCTTTGATTTCAATTCTTCTTTTTCTCTTCTTGGTCTATATTTTGTATTTTTTTCTTTTAATCCTAATACGAATACACTTTTTTTTCCGCAATTTCTCTAACTAGATTTTTTGTCTTGAGGACTCCTACCATTTTTTGTCATGTTTTCAATCTCTTTCTTTTAGTTGTTCTTGAATCACCTCCTGAAAATCATCCTTATCTTTCTTATCTTGGACTCTCCATGCTTGTACTTCTCTTTTAATCACGTTCTGTACTCTTTCTTTTTCTTTTGTGTGTGTGTGTGTGTGTGTGTGTGTGTGTGTGTGTGTGTGTGTGTGTGTGTGTGTGTGTGTGTGTGTGTGTGTGTGTGTGTGTGTGTGTGTGTGTGTGTGTGTGTGTGTGTGTGTGTGTGTGTGTGAGGGCGTGCCTACTTGCCTTACAGCACCACATCTTTCCCTTGCAGGTGTGCATTCCATCAAGGCCACTTCAGCAACTCCACTGGGCAACACCACATCCAATCCTGATCACCACCATCACCATAACCACAATCATCACAACCAAGTTCTCCTCACCCTTAGCAGCCTATCAAGAAGGAAAAAGAAAAAATCCAAGGTAGTAATCTTTTGTATTTATCTGTTAAAAGAGGATTTACAAATACAGATTTTACTGTCAGTTATTATCTTTTGGTCTTGGCTTCTGTATATATTTTATTTTATTTTATTTTTTTACTAGTTTCAAAATATCACCACTGATTACTGACCTTCAGACAAGTATCTTGCTTTTTTTCAGGACCACACAAGACAGGGCAGCAGTAAGAGAGCCAGTGTAATCCCTCTTCCTTCCCCATCATCCCAGCGACACAGGATGATACATTTTGGCAAGTTCACAAAACATGCTCCAGTTACTAACAAGAGCAGTTCAGCTTGTATACACAATGGCAGAATACCAAAACCACCTGCTCAGCAGCAAAATAACAAGAGCACTTTGCACACTGCCAAGGGCTTGTCAGCTGACAGTAGTAAACCACCAAAGCACAAGAAGCAAGTAACTCGCACTCCAGGTCCACAAGAGTCACATTCTCTCCTTGTAGCACATAACCAAGAGAAGATAATCTCATCAAAACCAGGAGAACCTCAAATTGAGCATGACCAGCTGTCACAAGACCAACTGTCTCAATCCTCACATGAAAGTACACAAACTGCAATCTTCTGTGAGGACAGCATCCCAGTATCACCAAACTGTACTGAATTAGAAGGACATTTACAAATCCTAGAGGAACAGACAACTCAAGGAAGCATAGATCAGCTTACTGAGGAAATGAAACAGTTTTTCCAGAGCAGAGCGACACATTATCTGCGTTCAGGTGCAGGTTCCAGCAGGAGCCTTGATTATATTGATTTAGATCACTGTCCTGGAATGGTGACAGAGTCCAAGAGAGTACCTGATCAGCAACAAAGTCTAAGAAATGCAGAAACTCTAACTTCAGATGAGACATCCACCAGCTCAGAATGTCAGCCAAGTTTAGACCCAGGCCCTTTGTCTCACATACAGGAATCATCAGCACTTTATCACCAGCAAGAAGAAATTCAGATTGTCCCTGCTCCACCAAAAGACGAGTTTCAAGTTTATCTTCCACCAGCAACCTCCCCACATCACTGGCCTCCACCTACCTCACCAACTCACATCCAGCAACACAGGATGCACTCAGTTTCACCCAGCAGAGGAAGAGTGGGACACAAACCACCTGAACCACCAGCAAAACCCAAGCAGCAAAGAATAGTGTCCCATTCACCCATCATGTCTGGACAGAAGGATGGAGCTTCTGCATCACCTCCCAGTGTGAGGCATCGCAGGACACCATCACAGTCACCAGCAAGAGCCATTCATACCTCAAGTCCTGAGATACCAGTCAGTGTTAGTCACCACATAGTTTCTTCTCCATCATCTTTAAGATCAAGTCATCACATGAGACCACCAGAGCCAGTAGTTAGGTCAAGTCACCAGTTGTCTTCTGAGTCGCCAGTAAGATACAGTCGTGTTAGTCGCTCGGAGTCTCCAGAGGTAATCAGGCGTCAGTATAGAACATCATCTGCATCACCAGTAAGAAGTGTTTACAATATGAATCTTTCTGAGTCGCCAGCAAAGAAAACAAGGAGGAATTCCGAGTCACTACACAGGATAGCTGATCTTTTGGAAACACAAAAGTCACCAATAATTAAAGAGATGAGTGGTTCTGTGTCTTCCCAATTACCAGTTAGGTCTAGACATCTGCTAGAAGAGTCACCAACTAGAGATGTACAACACGAGAGACAGTCTGCATTACCACTGAGGCACAGGGAGTATCACAGGGCACCAGCCGAGTCACCAAGTGGTGGGCAGAGGTATCGCCTTCCATCTACTCCCCTAACAAGATCCTATCTACAAAAGCAGACACCAAGTCCAGGCCAACCACTGCAAGCATCACCATCAAGGCACCAGCATCCACAACCACCAGTCCAACCTCAGATCATCCACCACTCCCCAGCTTCACCAGCCATGCATCATTCTCCTCTGACACACCAGAATACAAAACCTCAACCAATCTCTCCCAAATCAAGTGAAGCTCATCTTTTATCAGTTGAACTCAACACTGGTACTCATTCCGTCTCATTCTCACCTGCACAGTCAAATGCTTTTCATCCTCCACTTACCTCTACAAGTTCTGGTCGACACCTTCCCCCAACCCCACCACGATCCAAGAAACCACGGCCGTTACCTTACATGTCGTCTTCCCAGACCACTCTTGGCCAGCATTCATCTATACTTCAGAGGAGTCCAATAACTCAACAGATATCGCCCGAAGAAATTTCTACGTCATTTGTATCGCAAGAGACTCACAAAAATGAAGATAAACATGCTTCTGCTTCTATCTCAAAATCTGTCAGTGGAACAATAGATCATGAAAGTAGAATTAAGTTTAGAGAAATGGTAAAAGGTTTTCCTGGTTCTCCTAGTACAGTTCGTAGGAAAGATGTCAGACAAGGGTCATTCCCAATAGAAAAAAGTGAAAGAGGGCAGAGTCCTAAGAATGTGAAAACTGTTGTGTCTCAGTTTGCCTCTGCCAACAGTCCAATTGCTACCAGTTCACCTCTTACTAACAGGCGCCGCACAAGGTTCCCAGATGATTTTCTTTGGCAGAGCACTTCTGGGAAGTTATAATATGCCTATGCTTGAATATTTTGAGTGAACATTACTTATTTTTTAGCCTTTCCAAACCAATTTTTGAGCATGACTAGGTGTATGAGAAAAACTGATAAAACATTTGAAATAATTTTACCATGAACACTATGATGGGAGTGAGAGATATGAAAGGAAAAGAAACTACATAAAAAGCTCACTAAGTGCTATATTATGATTTAGATTAGCTATAAACAACTGCCTGTTGCTAATTGTGATGCATGTGATATGACTGGATACTGACTGCATCAACATGTGACAGTGTGGATGATGAAGACACTCAGTTGTGTATTTTCTGGTGACATGGATATTGAAGACAATATTTGGTTGTGTAAGGATTGATCATGGCAATACAAAGCTATAGGTTAAGTAAAAAGAAAGTAAGTAAGAACAAAAATATTAAGAGGAGAGGCAGAGTTGCTAAAAATTAGAAAAACAGGAAAGAAAACTGGAGGGAGAAGATGCACACTAAATGCACATCCAGAGAAGTAATGAAAGAAAGTTCAGAAGAAAAGGAGATCTCAGCAGTTTGGCAGTTGAGTCAAGCAAGGAAGCCACACTGGAAGCTGAAGCAGTGACTTGTCGTGTGCTGGAGGATGTTGGTGCAGCCTTGATTCCACTGAGGTAAGGAATAAGCATTCTGTGCCATTCTTTAATTTTGAGCAATAATTTGTCATCTCTGAATCATTTACCCCCCTTTTTTTTTCTTTATTTTTTATAACCATGTGGGGTTTTCACAGGAATTTATTGGCTAAAGGGGGTACTTTTTGGGAAACCTCCTATCTGAAAGCCCACCTGATAGGAAACCGTTGCCCCGAGTGAGGAAGCCCAACCTACACTTGGACCGTGGACAGGATTCGAACCTGTGCGCTTGTATCCACCTGATAGAAACCGTTGCCCCGAGTGAAGAAGCCCAACCTACACTTGGACCGTGGACAAGATTTGAACCTGTGCGCTTGTAGACCCCTTGGACCCCAAAGCACGCATGGTTCCACTGTACCAGGTTAAATCCTCGCTTAAATGTCAGTCCCTAAGCAGAGTCAAATATAATGATGAAATACCAGACGATATGTGTCCTAAACATCCCCCCCTTCCCTTTTGAAAGAGTTTAAGTCATAGAGAAGAGGAAATACAGCAGCAGGCAGAGAATTTTAGTTTAGCAGATTTAACATTCAAGGCATTCCCATTAGTTCCAAAGCTTGGATTTCTTTTCTTAGTAATTTTATCCTGTTAACGAAAATTTATGCAGAATACCCAAGTGAATTGATTTAGTCTCTCATCAGGAACCAGTACATTTACAGTCACCACAGATGAAGTCAAATTCCTAGCATGGAAATAGTGTGCAAAATAGTAGTCACACAGTGCTGTGGGAATTATACTTAAGTTGGGTATTTTGTGTTCCGGTAGCTAGTACCTGAAAGGAGTGCAGATGTTACTCCCATGATGCACAAAAAAAAAAAAAAAAAAAAAAAAAAAAAAAATGCACGTATGCACATAGTAAAAAGCTGAGAAAGGGAAGATGTCTGAGAGATGTTAAAAAATATAGTTTCCCACAAAGATGTGTTGAGACGTGGAACAGTTTGAGTGAAGAAGTGGTGTCAGCAACAAGTGTGCATAGTATTAAGGAAAAATTGGATAAGTGTAGATATGGAGACGGGGCCACACGAGCATAAAGCCCAGGTCCTGTAAAACTACAACTAGGTAAATACATGCACACATGCATGCAGACATAGTTGAAGACTAGGAAGGCTGTGGGTCTGTGATCAGAGAGAGAAAAAGTGAGTTTGTGTGTCCGTGTTTGTACGTGTGTGTGCGCGCGCGTGTGCATGCATGTGTGTCTGTGTGTGTTTGTATTTACCTAGTTGTATTGTACAGGGTTTGAGTGGGGCTCATAGTGTCCTGTCTCCATATCTCTAATTTTTCTTTAAAGTTATGCACACTATGTGCTGCAACAATTCCATTATCCAATGCATTCCATTTTTCCACCGTTCTGTGTGGAAAACTATTTTCCAACATCCTTCACACATTGCCTCATCCTGATCTTTTCATGTCCTCTTGTCCTTCGATCTTCTTCTGCCAACAGCACCAGGTCTTCTTTGTTTATCTTTTCAATATCATTTACTATCTTATACATTGTTATTAGGTCCCCTCGTTCTCTTATATCTTGTAAGGTTGGGAGTCCCATTTCCTTCAGTCGTTCTTCATATGCGAGGTCCTTTAATTCCGGCACCATCTTTTTAGCAATCTTCTGTATCCTTTCCAGTTTTCTCACATATTTTTTTTTAACTCGGAGACCATACCACTGCTGCATATTCCAGCCTTGGGCGTATCATGCTTGTGATTATTTTTTTCATCATATCTTTATCCATGTAATGAAATACCACTCTTATATTAGTCAACATCCTATATGATAGTCCAGATATCTTATTTATGTGTTTGTTTATCAGGGCTCAGATTTTCTTGTATGATCACTCCAAGATCTTTTTCCTCTTTAGTCTTCGTTAGTTGCTCCTCTCCCATCAAATAGTTCCATACTGGTCTTCTCTTACTCTTTTCTAGTTCCATTATGTGACATTTCTTGGCATTAAACTCCAATTTCCACTTCTTGCTCCATTCATAGATCTTATATAAATCTTCCTGTAGCAGTATACAGTTCTCTCTGGTTTTGATAACTTTTAGCAACTTTGCATCATCAGCGAATAAATTCATATAGCTGTTTACTCCAATGTGAATATCGTTTACATAAACTTGAAATATAATTGGGGCTAACACTGACCCTTGTGGCACCCCGCTGGTTAACTTTACTCCGAGATGAGTATGTATCTCTGATCACAGTTCTCATTTCTCTATCCTTCAAATAATCTCTTGTCCATTCGAGCAACATTCCACGCAGTCCTTCTATGTTCTCTAGTTTCCAAAGAAGTCTTCCGTGAGGGACTTTATCAAATGCCTTTTTAATGTCCAGGTATACTGTGTCTACCCATCCATCTCTGCTTTCAAGTCCTGCAATAACCCTGGAGTAGAAGCTTAATAAATTTGATACACATGACCGCCCTGTCCTGAACCCAAATTGTCTGTTCGATATGACTTGCTCCTCTTCTAGAAATTTAATCCATTTTTCTTTGATAATTATTTCACATAACTTCCCTACGACACTTGTAAGTGACACTGGTCCGTAGTTTAGTGGTTCAGTTGCCTTTCCTCCTTTAAATATCAGTATTATGTTGGCTCTCTTCCACTCTAGTGGAACTTTCCCTTCATTTATTGAACTTTTAATTATTTCCAAAATTGGCTCCAGTAATTGCTCTTTACATTCTTTTAACACCCAGCCTGATACCTATTTGGTCCCATTGCTTTCCTGACTTCCAACTTGTCCAGTAATCTTCCAATATCCTCTTTATGAACTACAATTTCCTGTAATTCAATGTCCTATTAGGTTCTGTGAAGTCATCTTCAGTGAATAACGTTTTGAAGCTCTCATTCATTATTTCACACATTTCTTTCTCTGTTTGGTATGTCATTATTTCTTTAATTATATTTTCAATTGTTTACTTATTCTTTGATTTGCCGTTTGTAAACTTCTAAAAAGTTTTGGTTCATCCTTGCTTTTATCCACTAGATCTTTCTCAAACTTACTTTCTTCTCTATATCTGTCCTTTTCTCGTTTTTTTCCTTAGCCTCACTTCTTAGCACTTTCTCCTTTTCCTTTTCCTCTAAGTTCATTTTTATCCATATTTCCTTGTGATCAACATCATCGGCTAACTTTCCTTTTCTAGCCATTATTTCTTCTACAGCCACTTGAGATCTCATTTTCACCTTCATTGGTCTCTCACACCCTTCAGTGTACCTTCCCAGCCTAACCACTTCCTCCACCTCCTGGTCAAATTCTTGTGTGCTGTCTTGTACCCTTTTGATAACCGTTTTGGCAATTTCCCTTTCTTCACGTTCTCTTGTGAATTTATTTGGATTTTTCTTTTCTCTCATCCCGTAGATCACGAAGCTTTTTTTATTGTCCACTGCATCCTTCACCATGCTTTCCTTTTCTTTGATAACCTCGATTACAGCAACTTTTGTGTTCTCCTGAATTTCTCTTTACCACTTCTGAAAATTTGACTTTTTCCTCCTCTTGTTCTTGTTTCCATTAATTTCTTAGTTCTTTCAATTTGTTTTCACCTAGTCCACCTTCTATCCTGTCTGTAACCCCTTGCTGCACTTTATCCTGCAAGTTCTGGCATGTGGTTTTTAGAGCGTCATTTTGCTAACTATTTCTAAAATCTCTTTTAATTCTTTGTTTATTCCTCTGACCTTTTCACATTAAGTTATTTTCAATTTCAAGGCTGTGTTTTCTGATACCAGTCGGTCATGTTTGTCCATGAGACTGGACATCGCCTCCTTCAAATATCTTAATTCTCTTTCTACATTTGCAAGTCTCCTCGTATTTTCTCGTTCATCTCGGAAACCCGAGAAATCCTTATCCATAGTATCTTCAGTCAGCTTTCTTAATAAACCAATAGGTGTTTCTATATAGCGTTGATTTTCTGCCGGCGTATGTTTTGGTTCCTCCATGCGCCTGGCAGCGCTACTTGGTTCCATATCTCAAAGGCTTTTTCTATTTCCTTGGCTATACATAATCTAACACTTATTTAATTTGGAGACAGGAGAATACTATGGCTCCCCCTCCCCCTGTACATACGTCCTTCTGAAGCACACTGTGAGCAGCTCAGACACGTCCGACCTCGCCGATGACTGCGCCGTGTGTGTGTTTGTTTGTCATAATTGTGTGTATGTGTGTGTGTGTTTCACTGTTTGATCGGCTGCAGTCTCTGACGAGTGTGTGTGTGTGTGTTTGTTTGTCTGTTTGAGTGTGTGTGTTTCACTGTTTGATCGGCTGCAGTCTCTGACGAGTGTGTGCGC
This sequence comes from Portunus trituberculatus, assembly GCF_017591435.1. Classification (NCBI taxonomy): domain Eukaryota; kingdom Metazoa; phylum Arthropoda; class Malacostraca; order Decapoda; family Portunidae; genus Portunus; species Portunus trituberculatus. The sequence continues at coordinate 6,647,353 of NC_059275.1, forward strand.
GGTGACTTAAAGAATCAAGACAGTCAGTTAGAGGAGAAGAGTTGATAAGACGAAAAGCTTTAGATTCCACCTTGTTTAGTAAAGCTGTGTGTGGATCCCCCAGACATGAGAGCCATACTCCATACACGGGCG
>NC_059275.1:6652484-6654984 GCF_017591435.1 Portunus trituberculatus
GCTGGATGTCTTTCCTCGTTGAGAATACTTCAAAATGGAAAGGTTTCCCATTAACAAAGTGTGTGTAATGTGTAAGGCTCAATAGCTAGCTGCCTGCTGGTGGTGTCTAAGCTGCGTTTTGTAGCTTTTAAGCTTTTTTTCTCCTTGAGTATTACATGATCTGAGTAAAACAATAGTGGCTTCTTCTTGGACAGTTGTCATCAGAGTCGAGGAGAAAAAGCAAAATAGATCTGTTTATATATTAAATGCGCATTTTGAGTTCTGATCTGTTTTTTATTTTTCTTTGTACCTCGAATGTGATTGTTTTTGTTATTGTCAATCATGAAACCTACAAACAAAGAGGCTTCATTATGACCACGGACTAAACAGGTATTGCAGTGAGGTATGGGAACTTGTTATTTAGAGAATGTATAGTTTTCGATTGATATTCCTTATCTTCGCACTGTCTGATTTGGCATTTAATTTATAACTATCTGACTATATGATCAGTGTTAGTAACTAAAAAAATAACATGATCCAGAAATACTTACTTGGGTTGAGCTGTCTCTGCGGCATGTAGACAAACCTGCGATTTGTAGAGTTGGAGGGAAAAGTGCAGTATCTCCGAAGTATATCAGTGACTATCCTTACCGGGCAGTGACTCCGCTGAACACGGGAATCATGGTGAATTGCCTGTCAATGTGAGTAAACAATGAGTGAACAATGATAGGCATGCCCGATTAATTATCAGACCACTTGACTGGACTGGATGTATGGGAGAGCATTGCCACATAAGACAACCTCGAGTATCGCTCGGCTGCATAAACCACGACTACACTTTTGCCTGGAGTCTATCCACGTCCTGATCTTGGTGTCCGATACATAACAATTACAGAGCAAGAAAACCTAACCTTAGTAGTGAATGAAAATAAGAGTTGTTCAAGTTCTAATGTTGTATTTGATAAATATTTGATAAAATATATACAACGTATTTCCTGATGTCCTGATGGATGGGAGCAACAATGTCAGTATTACTGTACTAACTATTTGTAAGAAAAAAAATTGTAAACTAGAATTAAAATGGCTGGGCTGACTCATAATTGCTAAGAGAGACTATCGCCAGAGATTGTCTCGAGAGGAAGATTGTCCTGGGAAGGAAAGCATCAGACGCTGGCAAACTTTGTAGGCACTTGAATAAAAGAAGAAAGAAGTAAAGCCAAACAAATTTCACACACACTGATTATATTCTAATACAAAATGCTTCTAAACACTTGACGGATACTTTTGTTAGTAACTAAATATTATCACAGTAAATTATACCAGTACGTCATCAGCAACAAATGAAGTTTTCTTCGACATGCACTAAGAGATCTAGGAGCGCCCAGTGGCCACCGGTGAACCCACAACACTGGGAGGTGCTATGCCACTGTTCCGGTAACGAGTGACCACTGTGAGCATATAACCTACTTATTTAAATGCTGCGTTATGTGTTTTGTAGTTACAAATCGTAACTCGTGCCGGCCAGTAGTGACCCTACAATCCGCTACTTCATGCCGAGTCTAGGAAATACATAACAAGTCTAGGAAGTATATATATATGTATATATATAATGTCTTTTTAATAGAAAGAAGAGAGCAAACTCACTCTCAGGAAAACGCAGTTATTATTTTTTTTAGAATGTTAGTAATTAAGAGTATTTAAAAGGGAAAAGTAGTAGAGATAAACGTATTTAATGTCTTTTTCTTGAGGAATAAATATCTGTAAGAAACCACTATTCTCCTCCTTAATAACTAAGAAGACCCGGCCCGAGGTTACAGGCGTGACGGAACGAACACCTAACACGTTTTGGCAGCGCAGGTACGGTACATATTACATATTACACGTGTCGATTCCTTCACTCCCTCACGCTCTCTTGGCAACACTTGCACCTCCATATCCAGCGTTATGTACCCTTTGTCCAACCTCAAGATTGTCCTCCTAATACAAACACAACTATAACAGCCTTGGTGTCACACAGTCACTTGGCGTGGTGCTTCAAACCATTACAAAGAATTTCGCTCATGCTCGCTCACACACTTCTGCAAACGTGCACTCGAACAAGCCAGTACAGAAAGCAACTAGTATGTATGATGTGTATGTGTGTGTATTTATATATATATATATATATATATATATATATATATATATATATATATATATATATATATATATATATATATATATATATATATATATATATATATATATATATATATATATATATATATATATATATATATATATATATATATATATATATATATATATATATATATATATATATATATATATATATATATATATATATATATATATATATATATATATATATATATATATATATATATATATATATATATATATATATATATATATATATATATATATATATATATATATATATATATATATATATATATATATATATATATATATATATATATATATATATATATATATATATATATATATATATATGGAT
>NC_059275.1:6667484-6669984 GCF_017591435.1 Portunus trituberculatus
TTTCTATGACATCATTATTGCTTCCAAGAAACGTAAACAGTATGGTCTCTATTCGAGTTATTTACAGCCTTCACGCGTGCCTGAGGGAGAAAGCTCTGCACAAAACCTCTCTAACAGTGCCATATAAACCACCTGACGGCAAGGGTAACACATAAGTTTGAATAGTGAATACTACATACTAGTTCTTTAAGATCCAGAATATTAAAGAATCCTTACTTCAGTCGATAAGATTCTAAAGATCAAAGTGGCAACACTCGTTATTAGTCAGCTTTTGACGGAATAACAAAATATTACTCCCCAGCACCTCACGCCCCCTCAACACAAGTGTCTAGGGAGTTTAAATACTGCCACCTGATGTAAGTAAACTCAGTATATTGAGTCACCTCTCAGAACACTTGTCTTGACTCCACCTGCACGTCGCGCTTTGCTGCCTGAACGTTCTCTCCTAAGGTGAGCTGCTGCCGCTGGTTACGTGAATATTTCACTGAACAGTTGTGGTGATAGGAAGGTTAAATTTTATGCTTATAAGAAATCACGTAGTTGTAATGACTTATAGCAATGATTTCATAGCAATGATTTCAAACATAAATTTTATACCTGTGTACCTTATAACCACCATTTATTTAAAAGTCGCACGTTTACCATTTGGGAATAATCAAAGTGAATGGTCTTCATTAGTGACACGTGTGCTTGAATGGATGTGTGATTGTATTCATGTCTTCTTTTGAATATCAGACACACGTTAGGATCGATAATAAATTTTTCGTCCTTTAATTAACAATAAAAAAAAAAAACATCTGTGTATTATCAAGCAGGTAGGCGGGATAACATACGGCAGGTGAATACTGGTATAAGAGACCGTGAGGATATCGGTAAGCACCAGTACCAGCAACGCTCTCCACGCACCGCCACCATGAAGGTCCTGGCTACAGTCTCCGTAGCAGCTTGCATCCTGAGCCTCGCCTACAGTCACATGATAAGTGAAGACCCCATTGCCAGTAAGTCAACAACGCCTGCTGCTTTTTGTTTTCTTTTGCGTGTCCCTCAAGTCAAGGAAATGTTAATATTACTGTAATTCAATATTAAATCTGTGGTCAGTAAACATCTATCTAAACATCTACGAGTCTGCCGCAGTTGTGTTTCAGTCCCTTCCTCTACGACTCCCATTCTTTGCAATCCTACCGTAATTCAATCCCTGTCTCCCTATCTTCCTATTCCTTAATCGGTTCTTCTTAATCACTTCTTGGTTTTCTCTTCTTTCTGCTATATTACTGAGCCACTTCATTTTTATCTTGTCAGTTCTATAATGCATTTTTCCTGATGTGAATATAAAGAGATGAGATTGAATTCACTAACGTCTCCCATGCTATACTTCTGACCCTCCAACTTTCGCCGCGATTTATAATTTCTCTACTGACAGTTTCCATGACATTAATTTCTTTGCTTGGCCTTTCTTACTTTCCTCAGTAGGCCTAAAAAAATTACTACATAAATATCCAGAGACACGGGCATTATAGCATCTTCAAGTTTCCCTTCTTCATTAACTTTGCGTGCATGGCTTTTGTTTATATATATATATATATATATATATATATATATATATATATATATATATATATATATATATATATATATATATATATATATATACTATATTGCACTGGTTGCTGCTGCCTGATAGCTTGGTATGGATCATTGCAGCTAGCAATGCAGAGGCCATTGCTGGAAGGTAAACAACTAGTAAAAAGGGAACTTATAATACTTCAAAATTAAAGCGAGTACAGAGGCGAAGAGCGAAGACCGACCGTTTGACTAACACAGGGACAATCGGTCTCTACTCTTCGCCTCTCTACTCCGGCCTCTGTACTCGCTGTATTTTTTAAGTATCATTAGAAGTACTCTTTTGGTGGTTGTTTGCCTCATAGCTACCTACATTGCTGGCTGCAGTGATTCATACCAAAATATAAGGCAGCAGAGATCAATACAATTTCTTCATCAACGAGATATATATATATATATATATATATATATATATATATATATATATATATATATATATATATATATATATATAGAGAGAGAGAGAGAGAGAGAGAGAGAGAGAGAGAGAGAGAGAGAGAGAGAGAGAGAGAGAGAGAGAGAGAGAGAGAGAGAGAGAGAGAGAGAGAGAGAGAGAGAGAGAGAGAGAGAGAGAGAGATATATATATATATATATATATATATATATATATATATATATATATATATATATATATATATAAATTTTGATCAATTTTCACTGTTGCTTATAGAGGTACATGAAGGAAAATACAAAGGAATTAACATGTCCAAACAAACACTGCAGGCAAGCTCAAGCGCCACTCCATCTATTGCAAGAGCAAATATTTGTACTGAGAGAGAGAGAGAGAGAGAGAGAGAGAGAGAGAGAGAGAGAGAGAGAGAGAGAGAGAGAGAGAGAGAGAGAGAGAGAGAGAGAGAGAGAGAGAGAGAGAGAGAGAGA
>NC_059275.1:6674984-6684984 GCF_017591435.1 Portunus trituberculatus
TTATTTTTATTTCAGTCGACGCGTCCAAAGTTCCCGCCAACTACACATTAGTGGATACCTACTCTGATGTGATCACTGTGGCCTGCAACACAACCACGAGAATGGATGGTGAGTGAACACACACGCACACACACACGCACACGCGCGCACACACTCCGGCTGAAGGAGGAGAGGTGTGCAGTATTTTTTTTTTATGGAATAGGGGAAGCTGGCCAAGGTCAACAAAAAATAAATAAATAAAAAGGCCCACTTGATTACCAGTTTCCTTAAAGATTAAGAGAGTTAACAAAATTACACTACATGCCGTATTGATCTACCTTCTTTCCATTGCCAAGTCCTGAAGAGCTGTACCGAATATACACATACTTAGTGTAGCTCTAGAAGATTCATTATAGCCAAAATCTCTTCAAAGTTCCCGGAAGTACCTTCTGCGAGTACACTACTTTCGCTTTGCTTCTTGAAGTAAACTTTCACTATGTCTTGGAAAAAGATTTATAAATTTTCTAGAATCTAATGATGGTATGATGTAAAAGGCGAAGGGAAGAAAAGCTCGCTTTGAATGTAACGTGAGTCATCGACAGCGGTACGCGCACGCACACACACACGCGCACGCGCGCACGCACACGCACGCGTACGCACGCACGCACGCACGCACGCACGCACGCACGCACGCACGCACACTGATATGATATACAGTGGTGCTGCTAAGGTCATTCCTAATGAAGTAAACTTCGTTACTCATTAGAATACTGTACGTTTTATTATCAAAGTCTTCAAACCTATTCAACTCAATAATGATATTTGTCTACCTCAGGGATTCACACGACAAACAGATTATAATACATTTGAAGCTTTTGCGTAGCACAATCCTTTCTCTACTCAAGAAATAAGAGCATAAAACCGAGTCCTTATACATAGATTTGGGCAGGAAGGCAGGGTGGCAGGTTAAATCTATATCCATCCCTAAGAAAGACTTGCAAAATTACCGCGTGCAAGCGAATGACTGAATGGGTAAATCTTTACCCTCAACAATAGGGGACAAATGAGCTCATAGAACGAGCCCTTAGCCGTAGAATTTGTAACAAACGGGTCTCTATTTGGTATTTTATACAAAACACACACACACACATATATATATATATATATATATATATATATATATATATATATATATATATATATATATATATATATATATATATATATATTTTTTTCTCAGTAAAGTTCTCTCCGCCGCTCTGGGAGTAGCCTAAAGCACCAGCACGGGGCAGCGAAGGATAAATAAGTCTGGTCGCCGTCCTTCTCACTAAATCGATAATTCTCCTTTCGCAATAGAGCCAGACGCTTCAATTCCCTGATGAGACAGAGGCGTTTTTTTTAGCACTATGAAGGGCAAACACTCTCAGAGAAAGACGCAGACTACTTCACAGATACATAGCATTTATTCTCTATTCAAGTACTAAGTGTCTGGGAGCTTATTTTCCTCTGTCCAATTTCCCGTACTATCTTAACCTAACGTAACAAAAAATGCATGCTTATTTAGTGGTAATTTCATTCTTTACAGCATGTTGAAACGTTGTATATAGTAAGTGTGGGAATAATCTGCCAGCAAAGCACAATATTTACCGCACTCTTCTTCCTAACATCTTCCTGCTTTCCCTGCTGCCTGGGTCGTGGTTCGGCCTCCTGTCTTCCCTAATACATCACTAAATGTGATATAAGGCAGATTGAAAGCAGATTGATTATTAAGAACTAGGCAAAGCAGTGGGATGAAGCTGATCAAATGTCACTTTACTTCCACAGACCTGTACTGAACGCACCGCAGCGGCAGACACTCCATCGTCCCTAGCTGACCACAGCAATGGGAAAGTACGACAAGCAAATCACTCAAGAGAAGAAAAAAAAAAATGGTAAAAGAAAAAAAAAAAATTCGGGTACCTGTGCTCCTCTTTTTATTTAGTCTCTTCTCTCTTGTACCTAAGCACCTAAGTCACCTAAGCAACACGACTAACATTAGAGCGCCCAATCTCGCCCAAATGGGGCCCTGGTTGACAGCTTTCTCTTTTCACGTACACTTGAAACATAAACGTCTTCACCTCCTTTAGCTAATTGTCGGTAATGTTGTACTGCTTCTTAAACCTCATTTACATATTTTATATGTATGGTATGTAGATGAATGGCAGTGTGATGAATAAATGCATATCAATTATACTAGTCACGTGTTCTTGCTCCTAAATCCTGTTCATCGTAAGGTTGCAAGTGAAGGAACAGATGGTGAGGTAATACATGAACATTTATAACAGTGTTTTATGTACGGTAGTCGATAAAACACTATTACATCTCATTATGGTAACACTCACGACAAAAACACTGATGAAAAGAATAATAAAAAGAAAATTATCGGAAACGTAAGCTAATACATGCATCCTTTCAACACTGAAAATCAACAAAGCAAAATCGGATCTATCATGAACAACAGTAAGATAGGCAACAGTGATAATCAGCAACAATGCCACACTGACGCGCAGAAATCAAAGCGTAATAACAATAACTGAAATAAAACGAACACACGGAGCATCTGCAGCGGGACAAAGCTAAGAAGTGAACACATACAAAAGCATTAGCCATGTTAAAGAAACGAGAAATAATGAAATAACCAGTAAACACTATATACGTGCTCACCAGTACTCATTACTTTCACTGTTATCATTTATCACGTCTTTACTCAATGAACCACTAAGTTTTTGTTATAAACTCGGGCTACTTGACACTTATGCTATGAAAATAAATTAGTATTTGAAATGCATGTTTTTTTTTTTACCAGAGAGAGAGAGAGAGAGAGAGAGAGAGAGAGAGAGAGAGAGAGAGAGAGAGAGAGAGAGAGAGAGAGAGAGAGAGAGAGAGAGAGAGAGAGAGAGAGAGAGAGAGAGAGAGAATTTTCTCATTTACTGCAGCCAGTTACACTAATCACCCTGATTAATTTCACAACTTTACATTCTCAACGAGGCCCAGCTGTGTGACGCCCGAAGCACACGCACTCCCCCTCCCACACCACTCACCCCTTAAGATGAGGCAGAGATATATACCCCACAGTTAATTATAAGCACACAAGAATTTACTAAAAGCATACAATAAAGATGAAGTAATGGCATGACGCCCTCAAAGTAACAGCATCGTGTCGTCACAAATAGTAGTAATTTGATGATAATCCTTTAATATCAGTGACCCACCCTCACCTCAACGCTTGAGCAGAGTGTAAACAAAGGAATGACCACGAATCGGTACTCACCCACGAGTGCCCAGTCCCTGTGCAGCACGAAATCCCACACGGCCGTGAAGAGGATCTCGATCAGAAAGCCGTGTAGCCCGTAGATGTAGAGGCGCAGCCACACACCCACCTCGGGGTCCGGCAGGGCAGCGTAGCGGGTCATCCTGGCAAAGATGGCGTTTTCCTAACTCCGTGAAGGGCGGCGATGTACAGCACGCCCTCGGCAGGCGGGCGAGTCTCGTCAGCGGCTGGTTTCCAGTCACTCCTCAGGGAAACTCATCTATGTACGCGATGTCCTTGGCCTTGCCTGCGCCTGCACGCCTCTACAACAGCTGGTCCGTGACTCAGGTCCTCTCCTGGACCTGGCATTCAGGTCAGTGGAGTTGCTGGTGTTCGGTGCGCCCCTGGCTGCTCTCCAAGATTTACCCGCCTCAGAAACCACGCCGCCCACAACCCATCCCCCGCCGGGCCGCTGGTCGGTGACCGCCGGCGCCGCGCACGCCTCCACTCGGGGCCAAGACAAACCTGCAGAAGAAGAGGAGTCATGGTCATAAGCTGGAAAAAAAAAACGGGATACTAAGTAAAACTGAGTACAATGTTTGATGAGAGCATCTGAAACTCCTGAACCAGTGAGCAGAACACTGAAGCTTTGGGTGTTGTTAGTGTTTCAGTAGTCACTGTTTCAAGAGTTCAAGAACACTGACATCACCACCATTGTTACGGAAATCTGAAGGTATATAGGATAAATATTATACATTCAATGTACACCCTGGCCAGTAAGACTACACGGCAGCCTCGAGGTGGTGACGTACAGCCTGGCGATCGTGTTGCGTCACCGGGAAATGCGTGTTCTGATGCTAAGGCCGAGAGATGTCATCTAGTGAGCACATTCTTGGTAAAACTCATCATTATTCGTTATTTCCTGCAGAGAAGCAACATCCCATTAAAACATTACTGCTCGAGTCAATATATCAAGAAAAATTATCACATCCTGGAAATGTAGTGCTGAAGGGAGAGGCAAGTAGGAAGCGCTCTCCTCACCCTTCAGCGCTGGTTCTTAGTGCGCGACTCGTGTTTTTCTCGACATCATTTCTACTTCAAGGTTTCTGGTTTCTCGCCATGTATCAAGAGGCGACGTGGCGGCCTCTTGGCTGCCTTCCATTGGGTAGACGAGGGCGTAAATCAAGAGGAACACACTCCCTCGCCTCTCTTAAGACTCGGGAACATCAGGAGGCACAATAGGAGAGAGGAAGAGGAAAGGAAAGAGGACGGAACTCCTTTCTCCTCCTTTACCTCTTTACTCTTACGATTTTTTTTGTCCTACTTTTCCCCTGCAGGCCAAGGTGCCACTGCCTTTAAACGCACTGCAGAACGACGCCGCTGTTCGAGTTACGTTACTGCTGCTGGGAAACTTTTTTTTTCTACCCCCACAGTCACTACCACCACCGCCTTACCCCTTCCCCCTTCCCCTTTCCACCGCACCTCCACGGCCCCTCCACTGCCAGAGTCTCCCCTCCACAGTGATTTTAATGTTAGTGTTGTTTCTGTGATGGTTAGAGCTCTCCGTATTGCATCTGTGGCTACTGTTGTTGATGTTGATGTTGTTGTTGATGATGATGATGATGATGATGATGATGATGATGATGATGATGATGATGATGATGATGATGATGATGATGATGTTGCTGTTGTTGTTGTTGTTGCAGTTGTTGATGCTGATGATACTGATGTTACTGATAGTTTGAGTTTGTTATTCTTTCTTGTAGTAGTAGTAGTAGTAGTAGTAGTAGTAGTAGTAGTAGTAGTAGTAGTAGTAGCAGTAGTAGTAGTAGTAGTAGTAGTGGTTGTTGTTGTAGTAGTAGTAGCAGTAGTAGTAGTAGTAGTAGTAGTAGTAGTAGTAGTTGTAGCAGTGCAGCAGTAGTAGTGGTAGTGGTGGTGGCAGTGGTAGTGATTGTATAATTGTAGTGTAGTGGTTTTATGACGAGGTTAAGGTGGTGGTGGCAAAAGTAACATTGTATAATTGTATATGGTAATTATGATGATGATAGTGATGAAAATAAAAATGGTAAAGATAATGGTAATAGCAGTGACAATAATCGTAATGGTGGTGGTGGTGGTGGTGGTGGCGGTGGCGGTGGCGGCGGCGGCGGCGACGACAGAGAGCAGCCACATCTGTGCAGGAAACAGAAAACGGGAGACGAGGCCGGTAATTTTCTCCTCAATCCGTGTAAATTGACTTGCTTTGGACTTTACTCTTCCCTATTTCCCTTTGTACCACCTTCACTCACTCTCTCTCTCTCTCTCTCTCTCTCTCTCTCTCAACCTGTGCTCGGAGAAATCTTAACGTTTTCTTCCATTAACTCTCTCCTCTCCCCTCTACTTACGTCCATAATTTCCTCTCTCCCCTTCCTTGCTTCGCCTGCCTCTCTCCTCTCCCTCGTTACCCTTCCATTGTTCCCTTCCCTTCAGGCTCTTATGTTCCTCTCCCGTGTCTCTCCTCCATCTGACTCGGCCCCCAGTGCATCTCCTGCCTCGGAAGGTGGAAGAGTGGTGGCCATAGCCGTACATTTATTAAAGAGGATCAGGTGACTCTCTCCTACGTATATTCATTAAGAGGGCTACATCGTGTGTGTGTGTGTGTGTGTGTGTGTGTGTGTGTGTGTGTGTGTGTGTGTGTGTGTGTGTGTGTGTGTGTGTGTGTGTGTGTGTGTGTGTGTGTGTGTGTGTGTGTGTGTTGTTTTATCTATTTACTTATCTCTCTCTCTCTCTCTCTCTCTCTCTCTCTCTCTCTCTCTCTCTCTCTCTCTCTCTCTCTCTAGGCAGTGGAAAATTGAAAAAAAAGAGAGCATTCTTTCACTCAATTTTCTCCCCCACGTTCTTAATTTACGCGACGTGAAACATTTGCCTCCACAATCACACACTGTTAATTACTTTAAAAAAAACAAGCAGCCCAGCGTTTCCCACACTGCCCGCGTCCTTAACGAGTGTGTGGCGCTGCTTACTAACTCCTGCTGTAGTTTGCGAAGCCTCCGTCAGAGGCAGGAGGGATACTGGGTAAAGGATGGCGAGGGACTAGCAGGAGATAGAGGAAGAAGAAATTGAAGAGGAGGAGGAGGAGGAGGAGGAGGAGGAGGAGGAGGAGGAGGAGGAGGAGGAGGAGGAGGAGGAGGAGGAGGAGGAGGAGGAGGAGGGACAAAAACGAAGGGAATGCGGGAACTGAAATGGAAGAGGAGAGTAAGAGCAGGAAATAAAAAAAAAAAAAAAAAAACTGGAGAGGAAGAGGAAGATAGGAGGAGAAAGGCAAAGAAGAGGAAGTGAGAAAGGAAGGGAAGCAGAAGCATGAGTGCAAAAAGGAGAAGAGGAAGAGAAGGAGGAGGAGGAGGAAGAGGAGGAGAAGTAAAAGGAAAAAGAAAAATAGGCGAAAGAGGAAAGGCAAGAGGAAGAGCAAACTGAAACTAAAACGAAAATAAGAACCCGAAATAAAAAAGAGAATAGGAGGAGGCGGGAGAAAATGAGGAGGAAAAGGAGGAAGGATCACCAAATTTCGCGCCTGCTGGTAATGGAATGCCGTGCGAGAGACTCAAATACACCGTGAGTGAGGGAGTTTGTTGCTAGTTTGGTCTGGAAAAGCGAGACCGGGACCGGGAACATGTTAGTACGCGTTCTGCCTTTCCGTTCCCGCCCGAGCTGCCCCCTGGAACCGGACCCGAACGTAATCTGAAAATAATCCGGTTTATCGCGACATAAACCGTATACGTTACAGGGCAGTGGAGGAAGAAAAAAATGAAAGTAAAGGTCCCAGCAGCCGCCTGACCCTGTGCGTGTGCCTGTCCGTGTGTGTGTGTATGTGTGTGTACTGCAGGCGGACGAGGCAAGAGGGAAGGAAAAAAGGGAAAGAGAAAGGAAATGGAGGTAGCTGAAAGTAAAAATGAGGGAATATAAGACCAAAGAGTAAAGGAAGGAAGAAGACATGAAAAGGAAGATAAAATAAAAAAGAGAAACAAAAGAAGAGCAAGAACTGAGAGGAAGGAGAATGCGTAGTTGGAGCGATAGGAGGAGGAGGAGGAAGAGGAGGAGGAGGAGGAGGAGGAGGAGGAGGAGGAGGAGGAGGAGGAGGAGGAGGAGGAGGAGGAGGAGGCTATTTGGTCTCTGGTAGTCTCTTCAGTCTACCTGGAAGGCTTTTATATTCTTTTTCATCGTATTTCCATTGTTGAGGTAATGACGCAGCCGCCATTTTGTCTCACCGCGAAGAGGAAGCGAGGAAGGAAGACCAGAAATGGAAAAAAGAGAGTAAGAAAACACATACATCAAGGAGAGAGAGAGAGAGAGAGAGAGAGAGAGAGAGAGAGAGAGAGAGAGAGAGAGAGAGAGAGAGAGAGAGAGAGAGAGAGAGAGAGAGAGAGAGAGAGAGAGAGAGAGAGAGAGAGAGAGAGAGAGAGAGAGAGAGAGAGAGCATAAACAATACAAGTAAGGAAAAGAGTTGTGTCCTCAAAAACAACATAAAAAAGAACAGACACATAATAAGACGAAAAAAGGAGGAGGAGGAGGAGGAGGAGGAGGAGGAGGAGGAGGAAAAGGAGGAAGAGACAAAGCAAAAACGTACAAGCAGAAGGGGTTTAGGGTGAACGTTACAGAGAATAGAGCAAAAAACGTAGGAGTTAGAGAGGTGAGGCTGGAGTGTGGGTGACAGGTGAGGCGGCCAGGCAGGTGGAGGTGGGTGGCTGTGGTAGGTGGGTGAGTGGGTGGATGGCTGTGATAGGTGGGTGGATGGGTGGGTGAGTGGATTCATGTAGGTGGGTACGAGGGGATCAGGTGGTTGGTGGATACCAAAGAAAAAAATTGAGAGAGAGAGAGAGAGAGAGAGAGAGAGAGAGAGAGAGAGAGAGAGAGAGAGAGAGAGAGAGAGAGAGAGAGAGAGAGAGAGAGAGAGAGAGAGAGAGAGAGAGAGAGAGAGAGAGAGAGAGAGAGAGAGAGAGAGAGAGAGAGAGAGAGAGAGAGTAGAGCAAACATTAGAAGGGTAAACTTTATCTTTAAAACTAAACTGTTTCGCTAAAATGGTTCTCAGGTATGCCAAGTCGAGAGAGAGAGAGAGAGAGAGAGAGAGAGAGAGAGAGAGAGAGAGAGAGAGAGAGAGAGAGAGAGAGAGAGAGAGAGAGAGAGAGAGAGAGAGAGAGAGAGAGAGAGAGAGAGAGAGAGAGAGAGAGAGAGAGAGAGAGAGAGAGAGAGAGAGAGAGAGAGAGAGAGAGAGAGAGAGAGAGAGAGAAGAGAGAGAGAGAGCGCAGTGAAGGTAGTAAAAGCAGGAAGAGCAACATACAATAAGATTGGAAAGAGAGGGAAGGAAGAAAAGTAACCTCGAGAAAGTTTAGATAGAAATGTTGATCTGCTCGTGTGTGTGTGTGTGTGTGTGTGTGTGTGTTTATCTACATCTCTCTCTTTCTCTCCCTCCCCCTTCACACATTTTCACTGCATTTTCTTGTCTTGTCTTGTCTTGTGTCTTGCCTTGCCTTGCCTTGCCTTGCCTTGCCTTGCCTTGCCTTGCCTTGCCTTGCCTTGTCTTGTTTTGGCTGGTCTGTGGCTCTAAATATCTCAATTACCATTAAGAATAATACTAGAATGACCCTCCAAGCAGGAACTTCGGACCAGAATGACGGGACTTGAAGTATAAAGTGACAATGGAATGGGACGAAATGCATACTAATTTCTGAACCCTTCTTTTTTTATGACCTTCTCTGGCCAACCTACATCCTCCCTCGGCCTGCTCCTGAGCTGCCCTAGCCTTCCATCACGTGTCCTCATCTGCCGCCGGTCCATTTTCGTCCTATTCATCATGAGAGAGAGAGAGAGAGAGAGAGAGAGAGAGAGAGAGAGAGAGAGAGAGAGAGAGAGAGAGAGAGAGAGAGAGAGAGAGCGCAGTGAAGGTAGTAAAAGCAGGAAGAGCAACATACAATAAGATTGGAAAGAGAGGGAAGGAAGAAAAGTAACCTCGAGAAAGTTTAGATAGAAATGTTGATCTGCTCGTGTGTGTGTGTGTGTGTGTGTGTGTGTGTGTGTGTGTGTGTGTGTGTGTGTGTGTGTGTGTGTGTGTGTGTGTGTGTGTGTGTTTATCTACATCTCTCTCTTTCTCTCCCTCCCCCTTCACACATTTTCACTGCATTTTCTTGTCTTGTCTTGTCTTGTGTCTTGCCTTGCCTTGCCTTGCCTTGCCTTGCCTTGCCTTGCCTTGCCTTGTCTTGCTTTGCCTTGTCTTGTTTTGGCTGGTCTGTGGCTCTAAATATCTCAATTACCATTAAGAATAATACTAGAATGACCCTCCAAGCAGGAACTTCGGACCAGAATGACGGGACTTGAAGTATAAAGTGACAATGGAATGGGACGAAATGCATACTAATTTCTGAACCCTTCTTATTTTATGACCTTCTCTGGCCAACCTACATCCTCCCTCGGCCTGCTCCTGAGCTGCCCTAGCCTTCCATCACGTGTCCTCATCTGCCGCCGGTCCATTTTCGTCCTATTCATCATGAGAGAGAGAGAGAGAGAGAGAGAGAGAGAGAGAGAGAGAGAGAGAGAGAGAGAGAGAGAGAGAGAGAGAGAGAGAGAGAGAGAGAGAGAGAGAGAGAGAGAGAGAGAGAGAGAGAGAGAGAGAGAGAGAGAGAGAGAGAGAGAGAGAGAGAGAGAGAGAGAGAGAGAGAGAGAGAGAGAGAGAGAGAGAGAGAGAGAGAGAGAGAGAGATAC
>NC_059275.1:6697484-6709984 GCF_017591435.1 Portunus trituberculatus
TGGTCTGAAAATGGTGCTGTGTGTAGTTAGTAATGATGCTGTAATAATAGTAGGGAATCAGTGGTGGAACTAGGAGGGGAGGAGGAAGAGGTAGGAGACAGATGTGGTAGTGGTGGTGGTGGTGGTGGTGGTGGTGGTGAGAGAGTGTCTGCTCGTGCCTCAATTATTCAGTCCCCCTAAGGCCGGCCGCGGGTCGCCTCCCTTCCTCTCTCTCTCTCTCTCTCTCTCTCTCTCTCTCTCTCTCTCTCTCTCTCTTGCTCGCTCTATTTCTGGCTATCAAGTCTCACGGAGCGACGACCTTCAAACAACACGATGAGGAAGAGGGGAATGCACGGGCCAGACCAAGATGACCACCACCACCACCACTACTACCACCACGAACGCAACGACTACAATAACACAGACAGTAATGGTGCAACGAGATGTAGATTCACTCTTTTAGGAGAGAGAGAGAAAAAAAAAAAGGGAAAACGAAAGTAAGAGTAAATGTTTACCTTGTGATTCATGAGCCAGTTCACCTGAGCAACTCATCTCACTCACAGATTCATGCACGTAGAACACACACACACACACACACACACACACACACACACACACACACACACACACACACACACACACACACACAATATAAGCGTGTATGTGATTATTCCTTCGAGGCTGTTTATTAGGGAGGAAAAAGGGAGGAAAAAGTGGAAGAATCACCCTCCTCTTCCCCCTCCACCTCCACCTCCACCTCCTCCTCCTCCTCCTCCTCCTCCTCCTCCTCCTCCTCCTCCTCCTCCTACTCCTCAATCCTCCCCCTACCATATCGTGCTCTCTCCCTCCTTCCCTCCTCTAATTCCTCCTCCTTATCATTCACCCACTCTTCCCTCGTTCTCTACCTTCCCACTCTCTGCGCCCTCCTTCTCCTCCTCCTGCATGATAGCCACAGAGGAGACTGCGCTCACCAAAATCAAGAGTCCCAGAAGTTTGTGAAGTCTGCAGAAGTTGAGAAACGATGGATTTCATAACACTGCCAACATCAATAAAGTAACGCTTCCAAATTTATAGAAGTGACATAATTAAGATACAAGTTAATTCTAATGACATACACTATCACTTCACCAATTTTAAGTCCCACAGTTTACAAATCGATAACTCAATGGGCAGGTAAGAGAGCCAGGTGTACTGCTGGCGAGTCACCTGCGGGAAAGAGAGCAGTGGAGCCAGGTAATCAAGACCAGGTGAGTTATAGCTCCATCTGTTTCTGCACACCTGTGGAAGCTGGATACCTGTACACACACCTCCACTCTTATTGTATCGTTCATCTCCCTCTGTGCCGTCGTGTAGCACAGGGACTCAGACACTGGAAACTAAGGTAAATTCTCTCTCTCTCTCTCTCTCTCTCTCTCTCTCTCTCTCTCTCTCTCTCTCTCTCTTTGTGCGTGTTTGGGAGATTTAATTCCAGTATCAAGTAACTTTATTCATGATTTATGATTTTTTTCTTTATTTTTTTTTGACTAAACGAACTTACCATGGACTCATGATATACATTGCAAACACACACACACACACACACACACACACACACACACACACACACACACACACACACACACTTTGACGCCATGACAAAAATATCCACAACCTTAATCATAAACAAACTAATTATTCAGTCTACAGCTTTTTTAATGAGTCACATAAAACCATCACTTTCCTCTTTCTCTTCCTCTTCCTCTTCCTCCTCCCTCCTCCTCCTCCTCCTCCTCCTCCTCCTCCTCATCATCATCATCATCATCTTCCTCCAACTTTTTTTCATATTTTTCTTCCACCACAGACGCGACTGAGAAGCACAAACAGGTAAACAAAAACCAGACTTAAACAAAATCCTCCAAAATCATTACGTGGTTGCGAGGAAGGAAGGTTTGCGAAGGGTTGAATGTAGGAAGGAAACAGCAAGGGATGAAATAAAGGAAAAAAAATGAAGATGGAGAATAGGACAAAAAATGAGCTATGAAATAAAAATGAAAGGATCACACACACACACACACACACACACACACACACACACACACACACACACACACACACACACAAAGAAAAACGAAGGAAATGCAACAAATATGGGGAACTTGAAAACTTTGAGGAAAACTGAGAGAAAAATGAATGATGGAACGAAAGAAAATCAAAGAATGAGAGAAATAAGAAAATGAAGGACTGCCGGAGAGAAAAAAAAATAAAGGATGGAAGAAAAAACAAGAGGAAATCAGAAAGGAAAATAAATCAAGGCTAGAAAGACATGAAAAAGAGGAGAGGAACAAAAAAATACTGTAAAAAAGAGATGGAAAGGGGGAAGAGAGGAAAAAAAGAAGGAATGATGGACAGGACAAACAAAACAAAAACAAAAAAAAAAGACACGAACGAAGAGAATATGAGAAACAGGAGGGAGGGAATGCAAACGATAAAGATAAGAAAAAAAAAACAAGAGAGGGAAGGAAATAAGAAGACAAAGCCAGAAAGGAAAGGAAGAGATAATTACAACATTTACATAAAAAAAACAACACACGCAGCACGAACACAGAGGTCCAAATTAAGGGGCTCTTTCTTCCCTAAACAATATTCCTATGAGTTGACTTCATTTAACCTTTTCAATACTGGAACACATTTTTTACCTTGAGTTTTGGGTACGATTAGATCATTTTATTGACATTAGGAAGAGTCTATGGAGGTTAGAAGATTAATGTCCACAGTCTTCACTATTGTAATCCCCATATAAGTTTCTGAAGCTGCATAAAATCACCAAATATTAAGCAGAATTAATATGGAAACGCGTCATGGTATTGAAGGAGTTAAGAGGGAGGTTTCAAGACATTTCTCCCTTGTTTTTTGGTTGTCTCTATCAAACCTGCAAGGGGGATGGCACCTAAGTGGGCCTTTTATAATTTCTTTTTGTTGCTCTTTGCCCCCTTTCCCCTGTTACATAAAAAAATGGTGACTGAAATCAAATAGGATCCCGTGTTAAGTGGGTCGCCTTCTCAACACCACCACTCACACACTCGCCTGCACTTACTACAACTAACCTAACCTAACCTAAACTAAAAATGGCGAGTGAAAACAAATCGCGTTCCGTGTTTTTTTTTTTTTTCTTATGTAGGAAAGAGGGCCAGCCAAAGGCAAAAAAAAGAAAAAGAAAAGATTGAAAAAGAAGCCCACTTGAGTGTTGGTTCTGTACAAAGAAGTGAGTGGGTCTGCCTTCAGGACAACCCCATTTACCCACTCACACTCGCTTGCTCTTATTAACCTAACCTAACCTAAAAATGGTGAGAGAAATTAAACAGTGAGTGAGTCTGACTTATGGACAACCCCACTTACCCACTCACACAATCGCACACTCGCCTGCTCTTACTCTCCCACTCTCCCACTCTCCCATTCAGCTGCAGCGAAAGTCAAGGCTGTTTGGGGTCCAGTTTATTATTTGATCACATCGCCTCAAGTTCCGATCGTGGTTCTGGGTTGTTGGTAGAGATATTCCGTCAACGTCTCCCTTTAAAGATACCGATACAAGTTTCATCGCCAAAACTTTTCTTCTTCGCTGTTGAGGAATCGAATGTTGTTAATTTATGTTAGCGTGATATTTTTTTGATTTTTATTTTTTCTGTGGTAATATTTTAAGGTATTCTATCACCATGGAGGACGTGTATTATTATTCTCTCTCTCTCTCTCTCTCTCTCTCTCTCTCTCTCTCTCTCTCTCTCTCTCTCAGGGGCATTGAGTTTGAATCCAATTGTTTCCTTAAGTTTTCCTACGCGAGGTAAATACTTAAATATTCCTTTAGCTCGGTATTTCAAAGCGCTCCATCTTTTCCCTGGAGTCAGTGTTTCTACGAACGACGTGTTAGAGTCTGACAAAATCCTAATAATTTCCCTTCACTGCAACATTTTACTTTATTACTTCGATAGGAAATGAAATTTTTACCCCTTCAATACCTGGACATTTGAGTTTTATTCACGATTAGACCCTTTTATTGACATTAGGAAGGATCTATGGAGGTCAGAAAATTAATGGCCAGTCTTCACTAATGCAATCCCCTACGTTAGTTTCTGAAGCTGTATAAAATCATCAGACAGTACGTAAGAAAGAATGAATATGGAAACGCGTCGATGCTGAAGGGATTAACATCATAATTATTGCATTTTGATATCCACGTACACAACTTCATCACATTTACCTTTTTTCCTCCTTAACCTAGCGATTGGTGAAGGTCAAGACATTACTTATTCAACCGGTCACATTAGAGGTCATCATGAAATTAACATCGCATTCGGAAGGAAGAGAATCGAAGCCATTTGTATTATAACCCTTACGTATCACATGTCCAGTAACTAAAGCGTCTCTGACCACACCAGCCAGCAGATACTAGTCTCCCATAAGCTGGTAAACGATACATGCGGGCCTTAGGGTACAGAAGGTATAAAAATAACCTCAACCAGCTCACATCGCCATCACGACTGTATTCTCTGACATTTCCTCGCCCTTTCTCCTCCGCTCCCAACACGCCCGGTAGGAGGTTTTAGGGTGTTCAAAGGATGTTCTCATGTACCCTGTGATACTTTTAACCTCTTCAGTACTAGGACGCATTTTTACTACAAATTTCAGTATGATTTGACGACTATTTTCATTACGAATTTTCTATGGAGTTCAGAACATTAATGCACACAGTCTTCACCATCTTAATCCCTACATAAGTTTCTGAAGCTGTATAAAATTTCCAAATAGTAAGCACAATATGAATGCACGTCATAGTACTGAAGGGGTTAAGGAATTAATGAGAAAAAACCCGATGATAACCCAACTTGTGGTGGTGTGTGTTTGAATATAGTGCATCAGAATCCAAAATACTACTTCAAAATACGATGCTGTGATGCTCTTTCTCCTTTACTGAGAGAGAGAGGGTTACCTGCTTTACTCGGCATTAACTTTTGACATTAATGTGACGCGCAGGACTTTGCTTAATGCCGCTTTGAGATCCTGAAGCCCATAAGTCCTGCGTGGTGGGAGGAATTATTCATGAAGAGATGTTAATACGTGTGTTGAGTACGATCTCACGCTCATGACCGTGACGCGCCGGGACTGTTACGAGAGCTGGATTAAACTGCGTGATTACCTTGTCTAATTACTGTGTGGCGTGTGAGCAGCGACACACTACTAACCAGCTTGCCACTTCGAGGCGAGGAATAAAAGTGACCTCGATTCTGTAATACTAGAGAAAGGAGCTTTGTTGTCACTTTCAGGGAGGGATAGAAATTATTTTAAACCTTTCAGAACTAGAATGCATTTTTATCATAAATTTGGGGTAAGATTAGAAGATTTTATTTACATTAGGAAGTGTCTATGGAGGTCAAAAAATTAATGGTCACAATCTTCACTATTCTAATCTCCACAAATTTCTAGAGCTGTATAAAATCACCAAATAGTAAGCAAAATAGATATGGTACTGAAGGCGTTAAGTCTGTAAATAGTAAGAGAATGGAAATTTATTAATGGGGGAATTAGTTTTAAGAAAGATAAAGCATGTTTACCATTGTGTTTTGTTGATATACAGTACACTTTTTTTTTAAACTTTTTTTGTGTGCGAGGTGTGAAAAATACGTATCTCGTGTTATTAATTTCACGTATTGAATTTATAGTCTTCAGTGACCAACATTCGTATTCCGTGCAAAAATTATAAAAAAGACGTGAAAAGTTTGCCGCGGTAAAAATCCCTCACTCACGCACGCACGCACGCACGCACGCACTCACGCACGCACTCACTCACGCACACACTCACGCACACACTCAGAAACTCAAGCCTAACTCAGTAACATGTTTCAGCGCCACTTGCAACACTAATGATTCACGACCACCAGTCACCAATATAAAATGCATCACCACCTGGACCCAGCAGTTTCCAGCTCAACCAACAACCAACACCACTCTGTCACTCACTCAACACCACTCACACAACACCACACATACAACACCACCCATTTAATAATTCCCTCAACACCACATAGCCAACACAAGTCACCTCGGAGTCCCAGCAACACCCATCACCACTGTCAGTAATGTTCTGTCGTCAACACCGACACGAGAGAGAGAGAGAGAGAGAGAGAGAGAGAGAGAGAGAGAGAGAGAGAGAGAGAGAGAGAGAGAGAGAGAGAGAGAGAGAGAGAGAGAGAGAGAGAGAGAGAGAGAGAGAGAGAGAGAGAGAGAGAGAGAGAGAGAGAGAGAGAGAGCAAAAGGCGTTGGTAAGAAAGCTAATCTTATGCATAACACTCCTCTTTCCTTCTCCCTGGCGTGGAATAGAAGCAGTGATGAGTAAGTGTGAGTATAGAAATTAACGTGCAAAACTATCCGCCGTCTAAGAGTGAGGCGAAGTGTGACGTTACAGCGTGATGGGCTCATTTACCTGTCTTACCTGCTTTTTCTTATCCTTTTTTTTTTTTTTTGCATCTATTTTCAGTGGAGTGTCAGGTGAACAAAAGACAACTCGCCAATATTTTTTTTCATCATTTTTTTTTCTACTTTTTTTTATGGTTCTCGGTCAGTGTGTCTTCTTCCATGGGTGTAAAAAATAAATTGATAAAAACACTCAGCTACGTGATGTGCGTCTTAAAAGTGGACGAAGGAATTTCTTGGTCATCGTTTCTTTTTTTTCCTTCATTTTTTTTTTTCCCTCCTCGAAATTATATCTGTTTTGAAGGAATACTCTCGTGATTTTACATTCTTGTCTTCTAGAACGGATTTTTTTTTTTTTGTGTGTGTGTGTGTGTGTGTGTGTGTGTGTGTGTGTGTGTGTGTGTGTGTGTGTGTGTGTGTGTGTGTGTGTGTGTGTGTATATTTCCTCAAATGGAAGTTACATGTAGATCCATATCAATATTGCCACACAGATTACGGACCAACCCTGCGGATATACGAAGAGCATACATATTTACGTTCACTCATACATATGTAGGCGCGCCCTCCTTCCCATTCCTCTAAAACACACAGAAGCCCTATTGATGCCCTAGATTTTCCCCCTTCCTCCACCCCTCTCTCTCTCTCTCTCTCTCTCACACTCACACATGAAATCTATAACGGAAGAAGAATTAGGGCTAATAATGAATGGTGCTTTTATCCAGCTTACCTTGAGCACCCAGCGGTAAAGGTGCGGCGAAAGAGAGGACGGGACGATGACGAAGGTGACACGGAGAAACGCACTGTCCTCCCACGCACTTTCACGTCACACTCCCTCGAGCACCACCTCACCTTCCCCTCGAAGTCCACCGTACAGGGCAGACAGACAGACAACTGGGCGCCACAAGTTTCCTTCTCCGTCTCTCGAATTCACTCCTGACAAACTTCTTTCCACGCGTCGACAGCTCCAGCACGGCGTCTTCACTACACCGCCCGGAGCTCCTGTTGGTGGGGGGACGCTGGTGGCGGGCCGCAGTAGGGAACACGGGGCGAGAGGGACACGCAGCAAGGGCGAGGGTGCGAGGGCGGCAGCAGCGGGAGGGATGTACGACTATCGGAATAAAAATGTCACGATATTCTATAGGGAAGGTTGGAGGAAGGCGTCACGTGCTCCTGCCGGCGAGAGATCACCTAACCACTGCTGCTGCTCACTGCTGCTCCCGGCGCCGCTCTGCCCCACTGGCACACTCGCGCGCCCTCCTCCAGCTCCTCCTGGTCGTCCTCCTCCTCCTCCTCTTCCTCCTCCTCCTCCTCCTCCTCCTCCTCCTCCTCCTCCTCCTCCTCCAGCCCACAAGTTTCAAACCAAGGCAGTTTTTCTGTAGTCGGCTCCCTTGTACTACGCCTCTGAACAGCCGCTTTGCCGCGTGCTAAGGATTCCCTTTAACGAGCATCTCTGTCCAGACGGCCTCGAGGGGCGTGAAATGAAGCCCTCGTCAAGCTCGTCTTTTCCGGGGAAGTCCTACAAACCCGGCGGCGGAATACGGCGACCGCGTGGTGGCAACAGCCGCGTTATTGATTCGACGACGGAGCTTCTGCTGGAGTGAGGGAGGCGGGGGAAGGGTGGCTATCGTGAGAGAGAGAGAGAGAGAGAGAGAGAGAGAGAGAGAGAGAGAGAGAACTGTGCGTGCGTGAGTACACCTTAATCTCAGGGTGATGTCCTGCCCCAGGCGGACCAGCTGGTGGGGTCAAGGGGCACACGTGCCACAACTCCCCCGCCCACGCCTCCTGCACCGCCACCAACACCAGAGGCAGGAGCTTTTAAGCCTATAATATTTCAGCCGCTCAAGACAAAGGGCTGAGGAGCGGCGCGATGCAGAGGCCTTCCACTACTGCCAACACCACCACCACCACTACCACGACCAACACAACCACCATCACCAAAACCACTAACACCAGTTTGTACATTATTCTTGTCATTATCCTTATAACCTTCACAACATGCTAAATAACACTATCATTCTAAATGTTTCCTATTAGTTCTACCATCCGTTTTCTGTTTATGAATGTGAAGTGTACCACAAACACTTCCTTGATGGCACTGAGCGAGGGTGGGATAGTTGGTTGTCACTAAGTTAATCTTTGTGCTCAGTCACTGCGAGAATAGTTGTCGGTCATCTTCATGATATCCGTAACACATGTAAGGACAAATACAGACTGCTACATGAGTGTGCCGGGAGGGACGCCAGCAGAAGAGAGGAGTACGGGAAGGAAGAGTGAGAAGCGAGGAAGTCGGGGAATGGTAATGGGTCGAAACAGAGACGGTCAGGAAGTGAGTCGGAAAGCGGAGCACTGGGACAGTTAACAAAACCTACGTGAAGTTGGAGCGGCCTGAGTGTGGAACAAAGACCACACTCATCACTGATAATCGATGTCCATGCACTTGGCAATAACTTACACTTGATTGATGAACATGATTTGACAGCAGCATTCTCTCCATTATCAACATTAACAACATGTGTCATCTTAATTCTGTCTTTTCACCAAATGAGACGCTAGGATCGCGAACACCAAGTTGGCAGGGGACTGGTGACACTGCTTCACTAAGGGACGCCTCCTAACCTCAGCATCCTCTCTCAGCATCTGCTAACGACGCACCCTGCCGCTGCTGCCGCATTCCTTGCTTCCTTTATCCGGCGCGTGACACCCATTCTAGTCCATCGAGTCGTGCACCTTGACGTAATACACTGAACGTTATTACTTGCGATTACACGGTTAAAAATGTTCTACTGGTTCGCTGGCAGCCGGTGGGGCGTGCAGGCTGGCGGCCGCCAAAGCCTGGGACGTGATTTCAGCGTGAAGTTTATGTGCGTGTGTACGGAAAATTTGTGTGCGTGAAAGCGTGCGTGTAGCGCTGTTTATACATGTCTCTTTTCTCACGGTCGGCACGCACTCACGACCTCTCTCTCTCTCTCTCTCTCTCTCTCTCTCATGGTGGGGCGAGAAAAGAAGGACGCGAGGGAAAAACGTACTTCAATAAAGAAAAAAAATGATAAAAGAAGGGCCATAAATAAAAATCTAAATGTCACGAGTCAAGGCGCTCTTCCCTCGCTTTCCAAGACACGGACACACGCCGACAACGTACGTAAGACAAGAGGAGGCCGCGGCTGTGTCCTCAGTCCTTCCTCCCCCTGGTCTGGTCTCGGTCTGGCGCCGCACGTGGAATGAGTAACAAAAGGTCATCATCGGGAAAGACGCCTATTGGAGTCGACACAAGCCCACTCTCGCTTTGTGGTCCCCGAGGCTCTGAAGGCGCCGTGTAATCAAGAGGACGAGGTCGATGTCCTGGTCAGGCTCTTGTTTACAACTCCTCTTGCTCTCCTCCTCCTCCTCCTCCTCCTCCTCCTCCTCCTCCTTTTTTCCCACCGTTCTCTTCAATTCTTTACTCCTCTCCCCCGTGTCTTCCTTCTCTTTTCCCCCTCCTCCTCCTCCTCCTTCTTCAATAGTTCTCTTTGCTCCTCCTTCTCGTTATCTTCCTCTTTCTCTTCTTCCTCCCACCGTCCTCTGAAATCCTTCTCCCCTCAGTATCTCTTCCTCCTCTTCCTCTTCCTCTTCCTCCTCCTCCTCCTCCTCCTCTTCCTCTTCCTCTTCCTCTTCCTCCTCCTCCTCCTCTTCCTCCTCCTCCTCCTCCTCTACTTGCTGAGCGTCGATATGCATCACTGGATTTTAATGAGCATCGGGAGGGAATCGAACACCTCTAAGAGCTATATGGAGACTCCCTCCCGAGCGTGTGTTTGGAGGATCATGTAAACTATTCAGTTCCTTTTTGCATTACCTTTTCCTTTTACCCCCTCCCTCTCTCTCTCTCTCTCTCTCTTTCTTTGTCATTATTCTTATGTATTTTATCACGGGTGACAGATCCTCGTGGGCCGCAGCAGTGAAATAGTCTCGAAATTGTAGCCTCACGTTTCTGATAATAGCTTGGAGTCACGAAAATGAGAAAAAAAAAATAATAATAATAGAAAGGAAAAAAAAAAAGGTCCGATTCTCCTCATTTCAGGGTCACGATGTAAGAAACAGATAGAGAAGGAAAAAAAAAAAAGCCGGGTTGTGTTTTGCTGGAATTTCAAGGTCACATGAACCTCGTCTCTCTAAAATGATGTCCACGTCACATCCTACTTTGTCACAATGAAGCTAAGAACATCCCAGTGGGCGATATTGAAGCTAGTGAATTCAAGAAGCCAATCAAGTTAAACTAAGACTATACCACATCCTAATATACAAAAATGAAGCCAAGTGAAGCCAGTGAAGAAAAAAGAAGCCAAGATCATAAAACATTAGGACAGTTGTCAGCTATCTAAAGAAAAGCTATATGAAGCCAAATGAGGAATATACACTCCGCATTGTCCAAAATAGACAGGTAAAGCGCAAGTTACATATTACTTAACCAAAATGAAGGCAAAAGACAATTAAATTACGTGAAGCTAAAAATCAAACAACACACTCCAAAAATTCAAGCCAAGTGAAGCCAAGACCACATTCCATTCACACGTATTAAAGCAAGAATAAAGCCAAGGTCACATTCCGTCTGCCCACAATGAAGTAAAGGGAAGCCAAGGTCACATTCTTCTTGCCTACAATAAAGCCACTGAATCCAGTCACAACCCATCTTAGTAATGAAGCCCAAATTACATCCTACACTTTCCCAAAATGAAGCACAAATCACATTCCACACGTTCAAAATGAAGCTCAAATCACATCCTACACGTTCAAAATGAAGCTCAAATAACATCCTACACGTTCCCTATAAAGCCCAAATCACATCCTACACGTTCTCAATGAAGCCCAAACCACATCCCACACGTTCAAAATGAAGCCCAAATCACATCCCACACGTTCTCAATGAAGCCCAAATCACATCCCACACGTTCTCAATGAAGCCCAAATCACATCCTACACGTTCAAAATGAAGCCCAAATCACATCCCACACGTTCTCAATGAAGCCCAAATCACATCCCACACGTTCAAAATGAAGCCCAAATCACATCCCACACGTTCTCAATGAAGCCCAAATCACATCCCACACGTTCAAAATGAAGCCCAAATCACATCCCACACGTTCTCAATGAAGCCCAAATCACATCCCACACGTTCAAAATGAAGCCCAAATCACATCCCACACGTTCAGAATGAAGCCCAAATCACATCCCACACGTTCAAAAATGAAGCCCAAACCACATCCCACACGTTCAAAATGAAGCTCAAATCACATCCCACACGTTCAAAATGCCCAAATCACATGCCACACGTTCAAAATGAAGCCCAAATCACATCCCACACGTTCACAATGAAGCCCAAATCACATCCCACACGTTCAAAATGAAGCCCAAATCACATCCCACACGTTCAAAATGAAGCCCAAATCACATCCCACACGTTCAAAATGAAGCCCAAATCACATCCCACACGTTCAAAATGAAGCCCAAACCACATCCCACACGTTCATAATGAAGCCCAAATCACATCCCACACGTTCAAAATGAAGCCCAAACCACATCCCACACGTTCATAATGAAGCCCAAATCACATCCCACACGTTCAAAATGAAGCCCAAACCACATCCCACACGTTCATAATGAAGCCCAAATCACATCCCACACGTTCAAAATGCCCAAATCACAT
Source organism: Portunus trituberculatus (assembly GCF_017591435.1). Taxonomy (NCBI): domain Eukaryota; kingdom Metazoa; phylum Arthropoda; class Malacostraca; order Decapoda; family Portunidae; genus Portunus; species Portunus trituberculatus. The sequence continues at coordinate 6,709,582 of NC_059275.1, forward strand.
GCCACACGTTCAGAATGAAGCCCAAATCACATCCCACACGTTCAGAATGAAGCCCAAATCACATCCCACACGTTCAAAATGAAGCCCAAATCACATCCCACACGTTCAAAATGAAGCCCAAATCACATCCCACACGTTCAAAATGAAGCCCAAATCACATCCCACACGTTCAAAATGAAGCCCAAATCACATCCCACACGTTCAAAATGAAGCCCAAATCACATCCCACACGTTCAAAATGAAGCCCAAATCACATCCCACACGTTCAAAATGAAGCCCAAATCACATCCCACACGTTCAAAATGAAGCCCAAATCACATCCCACACGTTCAAAATGAAGCCCAAATCACATCCCACACGTTCAAAATGAAGCCCAAATCACATCCCACACGTTCAAAATCAC
>NC_059275.1:6714984-6727484 GCF_017591435.1 Portunus trituberculatus
TTTCAACTTGTGTAATTCTGAACTGCAAAGGGAACTCACTCTCTAATCTGAGACTCCTTAGGGACGAACTCCTCCTCCTCCTCCTCCTCCCCTCTATCTTCTCCTCCTCCTCCTCCTCCTCCTCCTACTCGTTCTCGTTCTCCTCCTCTGCCGTCTTCTATTCCTCCTCATTTTCCCATTTTTCTCCTTCCTCAGTTTCCCCTCTTCCTTGTTCCTCTTCACCTATTCTCTCTCTCTCTCTCTCTCTCTCTCTCTCTCTCTCTCTCTCTCTCTCTCAATACTCCCTCCTTCCAATGCCTTTTTTCTTCTGACTGAATTTTTTCTTGTATTTTCATTCCTCTTCCTCTTTTACCTACTCTTCTTCCTCTTTTCTAGATTTTACCCTCCTTCTCCTCCTCCTCCTCCTCCTCCTATCCCCGAGGCTGGAGAAGTGGAGAGGGGAGAGACGAGAGGAATACTAATTACTGGTTTCCGGGAGAGGGAGAGGAAGCGTACAGTGGAGGCTAAAACAGGTAGCTGAGAGAGAGAGAGAGAGAGAGAGAGAGAGAGAGAGAGAGAGAGAGAGAGAGAGAGAGAGAGAGAGAGAGACATTGAACATTTATTATAGCTCAGTTATACAAATGTGACATATATGTATAAAAATAGAACATTTTGCATGGCTAGCCTATTTGTAAGCAAAGCTTTTAAGGCATGTAGAAGATAATCCATGAATATTGATAAGTACACAATAGTATATAAAATGTATATGTAAAGATGTTGGGATTACATGTAAATGATATTAGAATAATAAAATAAAAGAATAGAATGAAAATAATGTGATATTACAATAATAATAATAATAATAATAATAATAATAATAATAACACTAATAACAACAGCAATAAGAATAATAACAGTATTAATGATAACAGTAGTAAAAATAATAATAATAATAATAATAGAGAGAGAGAGAGAGAGAGAGAGAGAGAGAGAGAGAGAGAGAGAGAGAGAGAGAGAGAGAGAGAGAGAGAGAGAGAGAGAGAGAGAGAGAGAGAGAGAGAGACCAAAATCCTTATACCCTAAAGTTTCTGGCGTCACAACTTGCCTCATCGTCTCACTTTTAAATGCTCTACCAAAATTATAAGATAAATTTATGTTATAAGTATGATTATTCCTTCATGGCAGGACGCTTTAAAATGCAATAGTTCCCCTCTTTATGGTACTGAGAACAAGAAAACACACCACCATCTTGCAACAGAAAACGAGCATACTTTTAAACCGCAACCTATATAAAATATAGAAAAAGTGTTTGAAAATTTTGCAAACATACAAGTAGATAGATACGAAATAGTATTAGTATAAAGATAGTGTGAGTTGCTTGAAGCTGTAATACACGAATACAACATATGAATGTCAATTTAAATTGATTTCTTACATGACACATCCCCCAAAACACCTTTACGAACTGAGCACACCCACACACACCGGCCATATCACGCTGTACCTGGCACCATTGATATAGAAAAAAAAAAAAAAAAAAAATGCAGACACTGACACTTGTGCATCATACACACAGGTTGACTATTACTAATCTACTTAACAAAGAATACAATTGTGAGAAGAATAAGCAAGACATAAATATCATGACCTAACACAGTTCAACCTAATCTGGCCCTGGAATGACAACGCTTACGGCATTCCATCACTGCTATAGCCAGCACGTGCACGCGGCCAGTGACTGCTGCCATGAAAGAAAGATGACATGTTTTGCTACAAATATAAGTAGGAAAACTGCTTTATCACGTGTCAATGTACACTTGGCGACTAAATCAACATACCTGGTGCATTACTGACAGCACAATTCGGCGAGAGCTTCACTAGTTGTGGTTAAATGCGGTACACACGCGCACTACAACACCACGTGACGCTGGCTGCAGACTGAGCGGCGTGCTGGCGTCCCTTTGTCTCAGTCTCACTGTTTCGAGACCGTTCGGCACTGAGCGACACACAAAGGTCTACTCAGTCCTTAATATCCGTTTAGTTCCTTGAAACCTATGAAATCAGTTTATTTCAACAAAAAATTGTAGAAAACCAGATACTTTTTGATAGGAAATTTTACCGAACACAATACACAGCTCATCGATTTTAAAACAGCTTCTGTGAAACTTTGGAAAAAAATTATATGATCCTTAATAAGAGAACAAAACAACAGATTCAGAGGGTTGTTACAGATTGTATTGAGGGAATTGTTGAAAGCTAGAACCAGTATTGCAGACACTGCCAGGAGGATTGAGCAACCATATGACACACACACACACACACACACACACACACACACACACTCAAGTTATGGTATGGAATTGTTGTCGATATCAAGGTTGGTTAGCATCAGTCACTGGCCCAACACGAGTTGCGTTTAATTAACCAGTGTTAAGTGGTTAGAAGTATGTGAGAGTGATCCAGGACATGTACGAAGGCTCAAGGACGAGGGTAAGGAGCAGTGTGGGAGCAACAGAGGAGTTCTGTGTGAGAGTGGGCCTGCACCAGGGATCTTCTCTGAGCCCATATCTGTTCAACCTACTCATGGATGACAGTATTCAAAATATAAAGGAGGAGGCACCGTGGACTATGTTGTTCGCGGATGACATCGTCTTGGTGGATGAAAGTAGAGATGGTGTGGAGAGAAAGTTGGAGAGATGGCGACGAGCATTGGAGGAGAGAGGTTTGAGAATTAGCAGGAGAAGACGGAGTATCTGAATTTTAATGGTCGACAGGAGAGTGAAGTATGGATGCAAGATATGAAGTTAAAGGGTGTGAAGGAGTTCAGATACTTGGGCTCTCATATATCAGCGGACGGCAACCTGGATGGAGAGATCATTCACCGTATCCAATCGGGCTGGAAGAATTGGAAAAGAACAACTGGAGTGCTCTGTGACCGAAAAATTAGTGCAAGAGTAAAGGGAAAAGTGTTCAAATCGGTGGTTAGACCTGCCATGTTATATGGTGCGGAGACGTGGCCAATAAAGAAAGCACAGGAGAATAAGTTGGAGGTTGCTGAGATGAGAATGTTAAGGTGGATGCTTGGGGTGACAAGGAGGGATAAAGTGAGAAACAATTTTATAAGAGGAACAGCCAAAGTAACGGAGGTGACAAAGAAAGTACAAGAAAGGAGAATGCGATGGTTCGGTCATATCAAAAGGCGAGAAGAAGGATATGTCGGCAGAAGGATATTGGATATGGAAGTGGAGGGAAGAAGACGACGTGGCAGGCCAAAGAAAAGATGGAAGGATCGTATTGGAGAGGACCTGAGGGAGAGAGGATTGAGTGGAGAGGAGTTTGGGGACAGAGCCTTGTGGAGAAGACTAGTGAGGAACAGCGACCCCATATGAACATGGGAGCAGCTGCAGAAGAAGAAGAAGTTAAGTGGTTAGAAACAATTGAGTTCTTTAAAATAAAAGTCAGACTAGTGTAGTTATTTGTTGAGTTTTACTTTCTTGTTAAATAGTGTTATCAATATCTTGAAAAAAAATACTACTCTACTTCCAAATCAGAGTATAACACTTCTTTTTATCATTTGTGCCGGCATTATATAATTCTCTCCTATAAGCAGTAGGATTTCTATCTATTTGTCTATTTTCATCATAAATTTTTTAATACTAAATACCATTCCCCAATCAAAATAATATTGACATCTGATTCACAACAACAAAAGAAACAGGCATGGCTTGTGGTTTGGCGCAGCGAGGACAAGTGGCTTCAAGTGACATGTGGCGAGACCCTCGCCGCCCCGCAGTGTTGCCGCGCCGCAAAGCTTGGTGCTATTAACACTGCCAGAGTGGATTCCATGTCGCGGCGGAGTGTCTGCCTGCCAGCCCTGTGAGGCTCAATGGTGCCGCGCCGCTCCTCTGAGTATTACATTGCTTACCGTAATGGTCAGGTTAGCGTCTTGGCGTGTCGTAAATTCCGCCTCAAGCTGTAATTTGAGCAACACAAACCTCTGAGCATTCTGTACTTTAATATTATAAAGCTCAGTACTTCAATATTATTAGAAGTAAATGAATCGATATACATCACAACTCATTTGAATAATTTCGTAATAGGAATACTGCAATGTCAAATAATTATTCCTTGGATTCCATGAAGTGTATCGCAAAAAAGAAAAAGAAAAAAAAAAAATCGTGGGTACATGAACAAACGAAAAACCTGAAATACTGTAGAAAATTAAGTCGAACTGGCACGTGAAGTGATTTTTATGCGGGTAGTTACCGCCAGTTTCAGGTCATGGTGCTGGGTAACACACCGCTCCTGAGGAGAGGATGTGACGCCCACTGATATCACGCACGGCCTGACGCATCCACAGTCAGGCAGAGGATGAGACTAACGGATGTGGCAGTGGTGTTGCTCAGTCACCGATCACAATGGTATGATGAGAAGATTCACGGAGTTAATGGAGGCTGTCTTGCCGAAGGAGGCTTAATAAAGATCACATTATTTTTGGTCTTGTCATGACGTCTTCACTTATCAATATTCTCGTGAGTGTATTTAAAGTCATGAACACACACACACACACACACACACACACAAACAAACAAACAAATGTAACAGCTTTATCATAATCACAATTTTAATGAACTCCCACTTTATACGTATTCTAGACAGTCAAGGAGGAAAGAAAGGGAGAAAAGTAGCCCCATAAAAATAATGTGCGGGAAGCTTTTCTTTGGGATTGAAAGCTTTTAGTGAAGAAAGAAATTTACGGCGTGGAGAGAGAGGAATCAAGAGTGAGCGAGGAGAGCGAAGATCCACCACTGATTGGGGATTTGCTGCTTACCTCGGGACGTGTTCATGGGGGGTGAGTGAGGCATGAGGCGGGAGTGAAGGTTGAGGGAGTGACAGCGAGAGGTGACGGGAAGGTGGCCTAAAACGAACTGAAATGAAACAAAACAACTTGGATCAAACATCTTACATACATAAATTCATACATAGCGAGTAAAAGAATGCAGCCACCGCCAGCACGAGGGACAGACAGACAGACTGACAGAGACAGACGGAGAGACAGATGGCACCGCGGCGTCATGACTAACTTCCCGTGGCACTTGAACGCACTTGCCCCATCACTCCCTGGAATAGCACGTCACTGCTCACAGACTGAAGGTTACGCACTCTGACTCACTGTAAGAGGAGAGGCGGGTGAGTGACAGACGGTGTTGCCATGAGAAGAATCCCCGATGAAGGATATACATTTACACTTGGATGTTCTGCAGGTATCTTTCCTCATGGCCTGCTTTGTTCTCTCTGTCTTCAGTTTCCTTCATTACCATATTTTTTTTTTTTTTACGCAAGAGGGGAGACTGGCCAAGGGCAACAAAAAATGGAAAAAAGACCCACTGGATTGCCAGTTCCCTTAACGTTATTAAGAGTTATCCAAAAGTAAGAGACACATGTCTTGATACCTCTTTCTTAAAAGAAGTCAAGTTGTAGGAAGATGAAAATACAGAAGCAGACAGGGAGTTCCAGAGTTTACCAGAGGAAAGTATAAATGATTAAGAGTACTGGTCAATTCTTGTATTAGAGAGTTGGACAGAATAGACGTTAGAGGAAGAAGAATGCCTTGAGCAGCGAGGCCGCAGGAGGAGGGGAGGCATACAGTTAGTAAGATGAGTAGAGAAGTTAGCATGAAAAATACCGATAAAAGATAGCGATAAAAGATAGCAAGAGATGCAACATTCCGGCGGTGAGAAAGAGGCTGAAGACAGTCAGCTTTGGTACACTTACCTAGCCTCCTGCATTTATTTATTTCTGTTTTCAATCATTGGCTTTCAAACACTTTCCCTTTGGTTTGTGTTGTATCTGTACCCGTAGATGATTTCAACCTCTTCAATACTGAGATTCATTTTTATCTTGATTTTTTAAGTATGATAAGACGATTTTATTTACATTAGGAGGAGTCTATGGAGGACAGAAGATTTGTGGCCACAGTCTTCACTATTTTAATCCTCTACATAAAGTTTCTGAATAAAATCACCAACTAGTAAGCAGAATGAATATGGAAACACGTCATGGTATGGAAGGAGTTAATGAGGAAAATATGACTAAGAGTGTTGAAAGTTTAGGCAGTATGCACTAAAAGCATCAAACTATTCAATCTTTCCCTTTGTTGTCAGTGGCGCCTTTTGAAATCATACTCTGAACCTTACACGTGGATGTGGAATGGTCTGAGTTAAGATTAAGAGTGACAGACGACTAGATTGTGTGTCGATTTCCTCATACTAGTCTCACTCATTTACTACACTTCATGACCTCTCTCTCTCTCTCTCTCTCTCTCTCTCTCTCTCTCTCTCTCTCTCTCTCTCTTTCTGCTCATCCATATACGTAAACACGTATATAAATAGCATATCCTCTTCAGAACCCATATCCATGTTTTCCTTCATATCGTTTGTTTTTTCCTTCCTTTTTCCTTTCCACTCTTCTACACATTCTCGAGAAAATAATGATGATGATGATAATGACGAAAACAACAAGACGATTGACTGACTGATTTAAAACGAGAAGGCGCCGTAACACGAGGAAAAAATTAACAATGTGTGTGTGTGTGTGTGTGTGTGTGTGTGTGTGTGTGTGTGTGTTAGACCTTTTTGATTATATACATTTGTGGGATACTGTAGGGAGAGACTCGTAGTTATCACCACCACCACCACTTTCAACCATCCACTACTACTACCACCACCTCCACCACCACCACCACCCAAATACAGCAGCAAAACAGTTGTCCACAGCAATGGTTAGTGACACCCACACACACCAGTCTTCCGTATCCCTCTCAACCCTAAGTGTCCTGGCGGATTTAACATTAACTACCACATAATACCTGAAGCACTCAGACTCACAGGAACCACTACGGCCATGAGAGAGCACCGAGCGGGGCGTAACACGTGCGTCACTACACTTGACCACGTTTGGATGTTCCTTGCGCTTGTTCTTGGTGTCCTTGGAAGAGCAGTGCGTCGAATTGTCGTTTCATTCCCCTTCAGTTTTGATAATGGAAAGTAACATGAGAGTGAGATGGAGAGGTAAGAGGTGAGTATTCCATTCAACTTCGTGGGTAAATGAAACGGCGGCATCATTATTTGGAAACGTTAAAAGAGTAAACATCATCAGCAGCAGCAACAGCATCTCTGACGGGAATGTGGCCTTGAATAATAAACACCACCATATCCATAGTATGTGAGTGTTGGCTTGCATATTTATCACTTCCTATAACACTGCGGAGTAAAGATTGCTTTCCCCCTTCAAGTCAACATTTTTCCTTCATTCGCTTTCTATCTTACAAAATAGTAGCCACGTTTGTCCTCCGCCCACCAAACATTATTGACTTGTGACATCACAGACAAGTAGAGCATCGTGTGGTGGTGTTAGGAAGGATGTATGTAGGTGGACGGGTGTGGATGTGTAGGTGGAGGTATGTAGGAGGAGAGGGGTGTCGGGGGATGGATGGGAGATGGGGCGCAGGATACTGATGGAGAGGTAAGGATGCGTAAGTGATGGTGGGGAGGGGGGGAAATTTGGGTGTGGAGGAAGGAGAAGTTCAGGTGGAGGTGAAGGTATGCATGGACAGTGATGGTGGTGGAGAGGTGAGCTGGTATGCAAGGTCAAACAAGTCAGTGTGGTCATAAAGAGGGAAGGATTCTGTCTTCTACCACACCACTGCCTTCATTTTGCATTCCTCCATGCAGACATTTTTTTCTGCATCCAAACACCCGTTCCCTGCGTTTGCGTATGTTCGTGTGTGCGTGTCTGGCTGTCAGTTCCTTGCCATTGTCTTTCTGCATGCCAGTCTCCCCCACACTTCCTGTCGTCCAGCTATCTCCCAGGCTCCTTCCTCTTACAATAGAGTCATGAAGCGTGTTCTATCCAGCCTCTTATTCCCAGGCTATTCTGCGCTTCCTTATTAACCCTTCCTTTCCTCTGTTCTCCTCCTCCTCCTTCTCCTCCTCCTCATTCTGCATTCAGACATATCAGTTACTTGACGTCAATCTGATACGAAAACAAAGCTTTGCACAGACTCAGCCTGCTTGGTGCGCTTTTTCTTCTCTCTCTCTCTCTCTCTCTCTCTCTCTCTCTCTCTCTCTCTCTCTCTCTTTTTTATACAAGATGCACTGTAATTTTCTTTCATTATCTTTATTTGTTGTTGTTGTTGTTGTTGTTCTTGTTGTTGCTGCTGCTGTCGTTTTTGTTTTCTTTTATCACTACCGAGGTTTTATAAATGCGTCGACGTTCAGATTATCAACATCATCAACAACAGTAATGATGAACAAACATAAACAATAAGAGTAACAAAAACACCAATAACAAATATGGCCAAAACAACAACAGCAATAAAAAAAAAAAAAAAAATACCACCGCAACATCACCGAATCTAAGGAGTTGTGAGCACGTGACAGTAAGAAATGGCTGACTGAAATAGGTCGAAATAGAAGGATAGAATAAAAAGAATCGCAAAGGTGTAATTTATAAACCAAAGTTGAAGCATAGATAAATGTTGAGGCTCTTTACTTCCGCGAATAAGACTCGATTATTTTAAAATTAGGCAAATGTCTTGATATTACAGCTTGGGAATTTTAGTGGTAGTTTTAATAGTAGTAGTAGTAGTAGTAGTAGTAGTGGTGGTGATGGTGTTGGTAACTATCTGGTAGTGTTAGAGAGTACATTTAACGTACTCATTGATCATGCAGACCATAATATGTGTGTGTGTGTGTGTGTGTGTGTGTGTGTGTGTGTGTGTGTGTGTGTGTGTGTGTGTGTGTGTGTGTGTGTGTGTGTGTGTGTGTGTGTGTGTGTGTGTGTGTGTGTGTGTGTGTGTGTGTGTGTGTGTCCTCAACTCCTCATCGTTTCAGCCTTCCTCAGTCTGTGGTGGAGTGGTGCACAGTGCGCTGTTCAGTGAGGCGGCGGCAAGGACTTGAGGAGGTTGTACGCCGCATCCTCTCCTTGAAAGCTTGGGCATGTATTGTGTTTATCATAGAAACCGAGGCTACACATGACCTATAAAGGGAAACTTACGTAGAGCTATCACCATCACTCGATCTTCAGGTAAGAATTCACTATACGTATTTATAAAATTTTCCAGTTTACAGAAATAAGGAGTAATTTTGAGATTTAACGAGAGAGAGAGAGAGAGAGAGAGAGATGACTGGGGTTCTTAGAGAGGTTACGTTATCGTTCCTCCCCCTCCTCTTTGCAATGTTTAGTGAAGATGATAAGAAATAGAGGGGGAGAAAAGAGCCCTGCGGTAACCCTCAGTCTCCACCATGTCCTCGCCTCCCACTCGGCCTTGAGACGGCCTGTGCGAGCCCTCCATTGTAGGTCGAGGGTGAAAGTTAGTCCACCATAACCTCTCTCCTCACCCGACTCACTCCCCGATTCCCACCACAAACACTGCTCCCCCACTTCCTCTCCATCTACCTACTCCTCCCCACAAGACGCCACTCGCCGCCTCGCTTTTCCGTTTCCCCAGTTACACACGCCACACTGCCTTAATCCTCTCTCTCCTGTGCCAGTTCTTCCAGAACTCCACTACTTGGTGTCACATTACCCTCCCCATGACACAAACATCTTTTTTGTTGTATTCTTAGTCTTGTAGTTCTTGATTAGCCTTACTTTCACTTCTATAATGATATCATGTTCTCTGTATTCACTTGATGTAGTCGCCTTTAACTCCTTCAGCACCAGGACGCATTTTCATATTCATTCTGGTTACGATCTGGGGATTTTATATAGCTTCAGAAACTTATGTAGAGATTGAAACAGTGAGGACTCTGGCCATTAATCTTTTGACCTCCATAGATCCTTCTTAATGTAAATAAAATGGTCTAATCATAACCAAAACACAAGGTAAAAATGCGTCCTAATACGGGGGGGGTCAATATCCTGTGTATTGTATTATAGAGTCAACAGTCTAATTCATCGCCAATATGTCTGCTGTGGTTTGTTCTTCCATTATTTTCCTCTATGTTCGTTCGAGTTGTGTTGCCAAATATGCTAGTGGAAGATCCCAGGTGTTGATTGCCAAAAATAAATCTCAACGCATCTGGTCATATGTTTCACGCGTCGCTATTATTTAGGTTTACGTTCCGCTTCAGTGCGCACACGTGTCTCGAGTGACAAGAAATTACTCCTATTCCATTAAGGCTTCACGGTAGAGGATTGGCGAGAGTGTAGTCATGTAAAGCCTTATGTCCGTATCACACGGTCACGTATACCTGCGACAGCGTGTCGCGCGACCAGTATGTTCGACGATTAGATCGCAGGAAACATAGCACACGGCGTTGATCTTCCATCCGAGACCTTCACCACCACAACAACAAACCCGGGCGGAGCGCCACTGAACACAATGGACCCAGTTGACCACGCTATCTTAGCTGTTGGACTTTATGCAATTGCACTGCAAGAGCAGAACAAACGAAAAAGGAAGGCAAGGATTTGGACGCGAAGGTGGCTAGTCCAGCACTTGTGGTGGTAAACAAATCAAAACAAAATCCGATACTATCTGTAAGTAATTAATAAATATCGTATAAGTGATGGGTATGCAAATCATGAAAAATTACACCATTATATTGATGATATATGCCAAATAAAGCATTATAAAAAATAATTCAGTATTTTTGTGGAGTATGTTCATTATAGTCTTTTCACGACGGTCTTCCAGTCGCGGGAAATGGACAATGGTCTTGGATCATTCCCGATGACCCGCTGTCCTCTGAAAATCGGCGTTTTCTGCGACGTGGTCGTCGATATTCCAGACGCGCGACACGCTGTCGCGGGTATACGTGACCGTGTGATACGGGCATTAGTGTCAAAGAAAATTAGTAAGTGAATGCGATGAGAGTGAAAGATTATACGTTATTCAACCTTTTTTTACTCGTATGAAACATTCCTTCAGTGTCTTTCAACTTGTTTTTCTAAACAATATGAATGCTCCCTTGTAATCACATCAACATAGATACATATACTAAAATAGAGAAATAAATGAATAAAACATAATCTTTTAGCAGTGTGTTCATCTTGACCCACATCCACCCTTCTCTCAGATTTGCGCTCATTAAATCAAGGAAAAAACAACAGACCTTGCAACTTTCACTCCATTCATTCATTACTTTTTTCTTTAGTTCATCGCCTGGATGTCCACTTAGGCTGGTTAACAAATTTTTCTCGTGTTTTCTTTTATTGTTCACGTGTCGCTTCGTTCAAAGAGCCGCTGAGTAGCTGACAGGTATTTGCTGAGGCATTATGATACGCGAGTGTTTGATGTGGAAGGGAAAAGATCTGCAGGTCACGTGTGATGGTATTAGTGAGTCATGACAAGAGGCCACACAGGGGGATTGGACCCTCTCTCTCTCTCTCTCTCTCTCTCTCTCTCTACATCCTGCTCCGACGCCTCCTAGCTCGCCTATTTTTGTCAGTCTTGTTTACATATCATATTTAGCATATTTTTTTATACACTGACGCATTCTCTAACTACACGCTATGATGAGGAAATTGTTGTTATTATCGTGGGTGGTGGTGGTAGTTGTGGGTGGTGGTTGTGGGTGGTGGTGTTGTTATCATTATCTTTTTTTTCATTATCTTTCTTTCAAAATCGTTCCCTACTATATTTTCAACACGAGACAACAACACAACGCTAATCTTCCCGATGTGCAACACCAGTTATGGTAGAAGCACACAAACACTTGACAGCAACACAAACACAATACGTCACGTATGCACAAAGAAATACAACACTAATGCACTACAGAAGGGTGAGCACACACACACACACACACACACACACACACACACACACACACAATCTCAACCTAACAGAATTCTGATTAAGTTTGGCCTTAACACTATTAATCTTATTGAAAGTACAAAAGCTAAAACAAGATACATAAAACGATTAGAAGTTTTATCTTCAGCTATATAACTTCCTCTATAAAAAAGTACCCTTCCAGAAATTAAAAAAACAAAACTCATAAATAATAGAGACACTCAATCCAAAATTACAGTAAATACAATACTTCTTCTTACCAAATTAAAAAGTTCTCACTCAATTACATCTATTGTATTGTAATTTGTAACCAATAAAGTGTTTGTATAAGGCTGAAGAAGGAGAAATGTCCTAGAGTGTTTAGTAATTAAAGACAACTGCACCATATATCAGAAATTAGATTAGAGATGAGGATTAACCCCTTGAGCACTATGAGGCGTTTCCATATTCATTCTGGTGAATATTTGATGATTTTATACAGCTTCCGAAATTCACGTGAATTAAATTAGTGAAGACTCTGGCCATTAATCTTCTAACCTCCATAGACCGTTCCTAATGTAAAGAAAACCGTCTAATCACACCCAAAACTCATGATAAAGATGCGTCCCAGTAATGAAGGAATTAAGACCGGCTAAGGAAGACCAGAACAATTAAGAGTGACTATGACATGCGGGTACATAAGTAGATTGAATATTATAAAATACGTTAGATTACATGA
>NC_059275.1:6729984-6739984 GCF_017591435.1 Portunus trituberculatus
AAAAATTGTAACTAGACTCGGTGTCCCCTACTATCATCAACGCTACTTGTACAAGGCTAACCGCTGCAATAACATTGAAAAGAAGCAGCAACAACAGAACAATGTGGAAATTATTAGTTATATCAGATAAAAAAATACGCACACGCGATCACACACACACACACACACACACACACACACACACACACACACACACACACACACACACACACACACACACACACACACACACACACACACACACACACACACACACACACACACATTTGAATAACCTTGGAATGGCGCCATAAGGCACAGACAATCAAACGAATCATTCTGCTTGCAACATTTAACCCTCTGGGAAACCAAGGTTGCTCTAGCTGCGGTGACTATTGATCTACTTTCTTTTAACCCCTTCAGTACCATTACGCGTTTCCATATCTATTCCGTTTACTATTTGGTGGTTTCATACAGCTTTAGAAACTCATGTGAGGGATTAAAATAGTAAAGACTGTGGCCACTAATCTTATGAAGTCCATAGACCCTTCCTAATGTAAATAGAATGGCCTAATCATACATAAATCTCAAGGTAAAAATGTGTCCCAGTAATGAAAAGGTTAAGGATACCAACACTGTAAACACAAAGATTCGAGGAGAGAAGTAAGAAAAGAAATGAGTGAGGCGACAACGTATATGAATAGCAAGGATCGAGAAAGGGTAGGAGTGGCGGAGAGGATCTGTGGTCAAGGAGGCTAGGGAATAGCGAGTCAGTATGGAGGGATAGTTTGAGCAAAGGTGATGTAAAGAAACAAATGAAGGAATAGTTAATAGGGTGGGCGAATGGATGAACGGAGGGAGGAAGGAGGAAAAAGTAAGAAGGAAGGAATGAAGAAGGAAAGTAAGGTTGAAAAGGAAAAAGGAAGGCAAGATTTTTGAATTTCCTTTTCTTTATTCCTGATTCTGATTAGTGAATTATTTTGACCCCCTGATTTATTTTCATTTTTTTGGTGAAATGCCTCTCCGTTCCCTCCTTTCCCCACTGTATCCTCTTCACTACATATTAAAATGGAACTCGAAACTCTACTCAAGGCAATGAACCACTACACCAATACCTCTAACACTGAATAGACTTATAGAAAGCAATGAACTAACTGTGAGACAATAAAGCAAACGAACACTTGGGCCTTGAAAGCAAATGTAGCCTATTATACGGCCAATTAATCACAAGACCCTCTCCAAACAGAACCAGAACAACGGATCTCTTCTTGTCAGACAACAAACAATATTCCGTTATCTAAGTTTCATGCGCGAGTCAAGGACAAGATGAGATGGAATTACAAGGAAAAATGCTGATGTGTCGAGGCCTCAGGGGCAGGGAAAGGGATGGCAATGAGTGAAGAGGTCACGGGAGAAAGACAATGGGGCGTTGGAGAGGCAGCGAAGAAGTGAAAAGAGAAGTATGGGAGATAGAAAAAAGATGAGACGGGAGAATATTCGGGTAAAGTAAGGAATACAAGATGTCAGGGAGATCACATGAGAGGGGATACTCGCGGGAACAAAAAGGGTGCAAGGAAGAGTAGGGAGTATCAATATAAGAGGAAAGGTTGAGAATCCGTGCAATATATATTTCTGCTAGCAAGTTTGCACTACTGGTAATGTTACTCGTACTGTTTCCATCATTGTTCTTGTCTGACGCTCGATGTAGGGAAGTAATGACAGTTCGGAGCGATAAACAGTAAATACAAAACCAGATGGTTGTTGACTCGTTTTCCTTATTGCTGCAATCTACCGTATATGTTATTGTACCGTTACTCATTTCCTAAAGGAATGAAGTCACAAGACAACTAATTTTCATTTCAGCCATTCATCCTTTGCCTACTATAGGTCGTTACAGCTTACTAAGAGCGCCGGAGCATACCTGGTTATTTCAAAGAATACTATTGGCAGCAAACAAAATATTAAGTAAAATTTTTTCAATGACGGTAGTATTAAGTTAAATGAAATCGCGTACATTCCTTCACATGAAGTAGCAAAATACAGTGTCGTCAGCAGTCAAAGGTCCGATATATCAACAAACGCTCGGCTGTGCGAGACGAGGAGCGGTGATGCCGGCAGCGGTGGTTACAATGCCCTCCACACAAACTCCTTACAATAACATTGGCAAATTCAGTAAGTCCCGCCTAGCTTCCTCACTGACAGAGAACCTCTGTGAAACATCTGGTTTTCTAGACATCTCTTATCATCAAACACAAAAGTGACTACTAACCTTTTTTTAGAGGGTTTGAAGAGAGCCATCTGTTGTGATCTCCCTCTTAGCCCTTCATTTCTCCTGCGTTGTTCTTCTCCCTTGTAACGTAAAGGACACACTCTCTCTTCATTGGGTGTTAACGATGAACCACGAAAGTTTCAAAGGCAGGAAACTCTACACAAAGAAAGAGACAACAGGACACAATCACTTTGACAGTGCTTCGTGACGCTCGGGTCAGAATGAGGTGCCCGTGGTGTTCCAACACACGATGCCAGGTGACTCCCATTCTCTAGTTATATATCGTTCACAAAAGGAAAAATTTGATGATGTTAATGTTCCTCAGGGTATATATTAACGCTGAAAAGGTAAGGTTGTATGAATAGGTATACAGGAAATTGCATTTGGATGATATGTGCTGGAAGTGAAAGATAGTGTTTTCATGGCCTTGTAACCAAGTAATTTCGAAGCTTCATTGAGAGAGAGAGAGAGAGAGAGAGAGAGAGAGAGAGAGAGAGAGAGAGAGAGAGAGAGAGAGAGAGAGAGAATTTATAGTTAATTTTCTATATTACTTAATATGGCTGTTTTATTTTTTTTTACAATATTTTTCAAAGTATTGATTTTTTCTCTTCTTAGTCTTTTTTTCTTTTTCTCAAGTTAATTATGTTATTACAGGGGTGTGTGAGGAATCTTCCAACTGCATCAAGAGTTGGTGTCAGACAAAATGCAGAGACTGATAAGTCTGGCGGGTTTGGTGATGGTGGCAGTGGCCGCCGTGGAAGGCTCCTCTGCCAGGCCTGGACTCAGTTGGTGCTCTGAGTCGACGATTGACAACATGAAGATTACTAAGGACAAGAAGCCAGAACTTGGTCAGATAGAGGTTGTGGTGAAAGAGTACATAGAGCAGAATGTGGTGGAGGAGGTGTTCATAAGAAAGGAACCTCAGTGCGAAGGGATCACAAAGCCGCAGACGACAGTCATCGACTGGGAGAACGCGGAACTCGTGAAGCAAGATGATGGTAATATCAGTCTCTTCTGGAAACCACCTGACACGATGCCAATCTTTCAGGAAGTTGACAACTTTTGCATCACCAACAAGAATCCTCAGAATCCGGAAGAACAGTCAACAGAACAGTTTAGAACTTTGTTTGCAAAATTCTGCTTTCCGGATCCTTTTTTGGAGTTGAAAGATGAGATGAGATTTTGCTCAGATATTAGTTGTGTGCGTAAGTGTTGTCCAGAGGGAATGTCACTGATTTCGAGGTCCAATTGTGGGCCTGTGGATCCCTTGGAGGAATGGCTGCCTGACGCCTCGATGACTGTGCTGTACGGGCCGCCACGCCACTGTGCCGATGTCTTGATTTTCCGCAACTTCTCCATTCTACCCTCAGGAATTATTGATTTGGATGGAGGATTACAAGTGAACGTTGACAGCTACTGTGTGGAACAAATCGGCAATCCACCCTCCCTGGTGGCCATGGTAAGGAACACGCCCGATGGGGTGGCTCATATGAAGCTCCTGTTGCTCTCGGATAAACTTCCAGTAAATTACAACTATATTCTATGACATTTTCTTAAATCAATTGTGCATGGTTTACGGTTTTCATGATAGAATGCTCTGGCAGGCACTCGTGAAAATTATTGTTCTTTTCAAAACTTGCAGTCTTGTGCCAACCAAGTGACCTCTGAGTACTGCGAGTGGAGACACATGGTGCTCAGGCCAGTGCTGCAGTGGATCTCAGTCGCATGTCTCATCCTCGTTTTGATTGTGTACGTCTCCGTGGCCAGGCTGCGAAGTTTGAATGAGGGCCGCTCCATCATCTCGCTTGTCATTGCACTCGGCGTCGCCTACGCATGTCTTAACGTTGTCAAGCACACGATAGTCCAAGGCAACACCCAGGCTTGTGAGGTGGCAGGTGAGCAGAGGCGTGGGAGCCAGTGGTGTGTACGTCTTTTAATATCTATACAATAACGTACTCGCAGGTGATAACCTTTACTAGACAGTTTTCCTTCTTGTCTGTAGGTAACAAAAAAATGTGATAAAGGTGTTCATTACGTGGTAATTTGCAAATCATTCATACGTTATTTTCCATTGTTCCCTCCAGCGTCAACTCTCAGGCCTTGCCGTGCTTATCAGTTTTTCATTTCAGCACGGCTGGCTCACTTCGGCTTCTTGGCTTCATATTTCTGGATGAATGTCATCAGTTTTCATACCTTTGTCAAACTCAGGTAAGCTTTCAATATTTTTGCTCTTAAGTATAATTTATTTCATACTTTAGTCATTCAGTTTGAAAAAGAGAAAAAATGTTTAGTAAACAACTTTAGCATTGCTATGTGATGAGTTGACTCAAGGTATACATGCAAAGATGCTTGGGGAAAGATAAACATCTTTGTGACTCCATGATTATTGTAGACAATTGTCAGGATGGCCTTAAGCAGATCCCTTCTGTGTTTGTGTCATGCAGGTCACCGATAAGCGACAAGTGGGAGAAACCATTGGTGTTCAGCCTGTACTCCCTCTATGCCTGGGGCGTGCCGTTGGCAGTGGCGGTGGTGGGCGCAGTGCTGGACGCCGTAGATTCTCATGCTGTCAGGCCGCACTTTGAGAACTGCTGGTTCCAAGGTAAGCCTCGCAAGTGGTATTAGGAAGAGAGCCGACAATGTGGCTTCGAACATAAACAATTGCTTCATTTAGGGGGTTCTGGAGTTCCACATAGTGAATGACAGCTTTAGTATATCGCTTTGGTATATCAAACATTTCCTGATGTAGAAAGATCTTTACCTGGCTGATTTTTTTATACTATTTGGTATTTAACTGTCAAAGAAAAGAGGAGAGGGATTTGGGACAGACGTTGTTAATGAATTTAAGATACCCTGCTATCACCACTTCCGTGTCTATTATGTAATAACTGAATGAAAAGGTAAAGTGTCCCTGGAAAAATTCAGTAAATGCCACTCAAGTGTGGCATGTAGAAGCAACACTGACCGATTCAGTGTCGCGGAGGTGTTTGTTAATGCTCACGGTGCCGCTTTGCCCTCAGACACGCGAGAGATGTTGGCCTACATGTACATCCCCATGATGGTGGTGATCTGCATCAACTTCTTGTTCTTCCTGGGATGCGTGGTCTTCATGTGTCGCAGGAGTGGGCGGGTTACCTTCAGTCCTTCCTCCAGCCAACACAGCACCTTCAGGTGAGACCCGTCACTTTACTGTCATGAGTTACGTTCACACCTGTGTTTGGGTGCTACCCAGAGTTGGTTGTGATTAATAGAGTGGCAGCAAGAAATACAATAAGATTAACATTGCTCAGAGTAATATTATGTTACAAAATTCAACCAACAGTAAACAAGACAGGAAATGTATCAATAATTACATTATGATGCACCTTTCCATTGCTGCTGCCGGTGCTCCTGATGACGCCTGCAGCGCGTGGCTCTACGTCAGGCTCTTCATACTCACGGGCATCCTCTGGCATACGGAAGTGGTGGCGTGGTACTTCTTCGAATACTGCAGCATACTGTAAGTGGTGCCTGAATCCTGCCCTGCCATGTGGCTAGCGTGGGCTGTAGTGTTCCTGTATTATACAGAATCCCCTCCATTTGTTCTGTAGCTCACACACTGCGTATTTGTTCTTCACTAGGGAATGGACCGCCGACATACTCAACTCCCTGCACGGCGTCTTTGTGTTCATCGTCACGATCTGCTTCAGGAAGGACCTCAAGGTAAGTCACACAGGAAGACCAATGGCACCAATTCTTGTCCACTGCATCACTTCACCTTAATTTATTTCCAGTAGTGAGCACCACTCATTGCTTATCCATTGGGCCCTTGCAGGTGTTCCATTGTGGGCGTCCTAAACTCGTCCAGAAGGGAAGGCAGAGCGAGATCACCACCACGGAGGCGTCAGAAATGGCGGCGAATCCCTTGGTATCGTAAATGCTGCCGACACTTCCTGGAGGCTCCACTATTTTTTTCATATTTCTCTTTTGCTCCTTTACTTTCAAACTCGTGTATGTTGTCCACTTTCTTTCTAAACGTCACTCTTGTTACTCAATATAAATAACAAGGCGAGTGCAATGGCTATCATTAAGGATCCGAGATAAAAAAAATCAAAACAAGACTCGGTTATTAGTAGCAAACATAGAGTTTTGTAATCACTACATATAGATAAATTATCTCTTTGTCTGTATAGTATAGTAGTATGTCATCCTTTACTTTAAATAAAATTTATTCCTTTCAATGCGATATGAAACCAGAAATAATCCATTTAATCTTTATACACATCTATAAGAAGAAGAGGGATTAAAAAGAACATACATTTTTCTTTTGAAGTTTCTGCCCAGTCTAAACACTGGAAGAGGCTGTGGAACAAACAAAGATGCCTCAGTCATTAGCTATTAAGGAATGCACCAAATAACTATCATCTGGTTAATTACGTATGGATATGGATATTTCATACTTCTCTTTTTAAACCTACGGTATTTCTGTATCTATTTGTTTATTTTATTCATTCATTACTTGTCTAGCCACGATAATTGATAACAACATGTTCTCTACGAGTATGTAGAAATAGCAGCAAATGATGTAACCGCTTTGTTATTTATACCGAGTCTTCGATTCCCCCCACCAATCTGGTACTCGAACAGTCATTCACACACCTGCCAGTACATCACAGCAGTGATGCGTCACTGCTGAGTCATGATTCCATTTTTTGTCACGAAGAAAGCTGCATCCGTGGATATTTAATAATCAGGCACTGTGGTGCATAAATATTGGACATATTACTCGTATCTTCAAGTATCTCTATCGTGTCTGATGTGAAATGTGTCTCAAAAACAAAGACAGCGAACGTGAGATTATTTATTAGTGTACATTAGCTCCATGTATAGTGAGCGGTACATCATCTGGAATGGCCTGATATAAACAGGCAGCCCACAGGGATGACAGGAGAAAGTTGAAGAATCCTCTGTTGTACAGTTAATTCATATTGACAGTGATCATTATTACTATTATTATACCGATTGATGTCCCGGTGTCACCCTAAAGACAACAACACGCCCTCCTGGTGCTATATAGCTTCTAATTCTACAAGCTCCAAGACACCCGACGTAGTCTTCCTGTAGGGCGTGGTGTGCGGCGCTTACTCCCACACTTCTTACGCCTTCACGTCTCCCTTGGATATTGGATGTCTCTTGTAGCGTTTGTAGTGCTTCTTGAAAAAGCTTGACCATGTGTGTAAGTGTATGTGATGAAGGAAGGGAGGGAAGCAGTGTTTGCAGGAAGGGAAGCAAGGTATGGCGAGGTTCAAGCAGTCAGTCGCCATATACTGCCTTCCACAAACCCTCACACCTGGTCGAGTAGGCGGCGTTTATATTCTTATGCGATTTTTTAATAAAGCTAATTATCTCAACCTTTTGACTGTCACTTAGCTCCTGCATATTACGAATCACTGACAAGGAGAGAAAGGCTACTGAGAAGCACCACTCTAAACGAAGGAAGCGTAATGGACGGGAAAATGGACAGAGTATTGTAGAGTGAGGAGAACGCTAAGACCCATCACTACCACGGCTTTCAACCATCAAGGGAAGCCAGTTTTCAAAGCCCCTTGAGCCCAAGCTATCTGGATGCATGAAGGGCGTCTTAGAGCACCCGTTGACAAGAGGATATACGACGTGCCCACCGGCTAGGAATGAGGACCAGAACCCAAAGGAGCCCACGGTCATGATGGAGTGCGAGCAGGCTGCCAGGAGCGCCATGTCCCCCTCCGCCGTCCTGAGATCTGTGAGGAGTGAAAGAACAAGACCAAGCATTCAGTCTTCTGTGTCGCCTTTACTCGGGATAAATGCAACAAAAAATAGACTAAAATAAAAGTAGTTGACGAGAGAGAGAGAGAGAGAGAGAGAGAGAGAGAGAGAGAGAGAGAGAGAGAGAGAGAGAGAGAGAGAGAGAGAGAGAGAGAGAGAGTAGTTTTCTCTTGCCCTAAGTATACCTGAGAACACGACATCGGGGTGGCGGTGCAGGTGGTGGCGGGCGTGGGGGAGGTCGTCAGAGGTCACCACGAAGAGCGGATCGGCGAGGGAGGCGCGGTAGTGGTTAATTGCAGCCTCGTAGAACTCAGGACCCGGCAGACTACAGTTGTGGAAGTTCTGAACACGACAAGAGGATTTTTTCTTATGTAAGTCGGGAAAGTTGGCTAAGTGAGATAAAAAACGGCCCACTTACTTACCAGTTCCCTTGCAGGTCCGAAAGAGTTAGCCAAAAGAAAAGGATAAATGTCTTGAAACCTGCCTCTTAAATGAAGTCAAGTCATAGGAAGATGGAAATACAGAAGCAGACAGGGAGCTCCAGAGTGTAATAATTGCATTGCAGACAAACAATCGTTACTTGTAAATATAACGAACGACAAGCAAAATAGTACTCACACAGAGAAAAGACTAATGGAACGTAGAATAACAGAAAACCAGAATCTATAGTCGCACGTATGCCAGGTAACACAACACTGCCACAGCGCCACGGAGACAGCGCCGTATTCAGAAACGCTTCCTTCTCTCACCGCGACCATTTTTTAAAAGACTACAGAAACGATTAGCCGAGTCCCAAAGAGAATTTTTCATGTTGATAATGCAGAAAACTTGTTAAAATGTCACTAGAAAATATAAAATCATCCTTAAAAACCCGTATCACTTCAATTAGAGCCCTTTCAAAAGAGTGTTTGTCCTATTGGTAATGCAGAAAACTTGTTAATATGTCACTAGAATAACAGAAGCATACTTAAAAACCCGTGTCACTTCAACTAAAGCTCTTTGAAAATGGTGAAGGTGCGGTGCGGAGTGTTTCAGAAAATGGGCCACAGACACACGGACACACAATACCACTCTACCTTTATAAAGTTCACGTAATCACCCCGGCGAATGTGCAGCCCGACGAAGGTGACATTGCGACCCCTCCCATGCCTCGCCCTCTCCAGGAATCTTCTTGCCTGCAGGGGAGGGCACAGTGACAACAAGGAAGGCAATGCAGGGAAGTGTTTTGGGGATTATTAGGAATTTAGTCATTATTTCAATACATTTTTTTCTTATTTTGGGTAAACATTTTTGCGACTGCCTCCTACAATGGGTGTTTTTATCTATTCATTATTTTAACATTTTGCCAGAACTTCTTATACATAAATAGTAGTAGTGGTAATAGTAGTAGTAGTTGTAGTACCAGTGGTGGTGGTAGTAGTAGCAGTAGTAGTGATAGATCAGTAGTAGTAGTAGTAGTAGTAGTAGTAGTAGTAGTTGTAGTAGTATTTAGGTATATTAGTATAAAAGTAATATAATTTTGAGGGATAGACATTGTTGTTGTTATCGATGTGTTTTTTTAGGTTCCTACCTCCTGCTGTAGTTCGGCTCGGATCCTGTAGGAGGCGCGGATGATGCTGAAGTGTTGGGCGAGCATCCACATCCGGTTCGGGTACCCTGCAGAACTGATACACACTGCACTACCAACACTCGTAAGACATAATGGCCTGAGGGAAATATACACTAGTCTACCCTAAGCTCGCAACCATGAAAGAAAACGAAAATTCTTTAGCCATAACTTATATAATATTGTGTTCCTTTCCGTGTATCCTGAAACGCCTTGCTCTCCCCTGACAAGTATATTCAAAGGGCACAGAGACGGTCACGCAGGTTCTCAAGAAAGTTTTCCCTATCATTAAAAGTCCGTGAAACTCAACAGTTGATAAAGTCTTTTTGCAGTCAGATTGTCAAGTGTTTTTCATATCATTA
>NC_059275.1:6742484-6789984 GCF_017591435.1 Portunus trituberculatus
GCATTTGCATTAAGAAGGGTCTGTGGAGGTCAAAAGATTAATAGCCAGACTCTTCACCATATTAATCCCTCACATGAATTTCTGACGCTGTATAAAATCACCATTTAGTAAGCAGAATGAATATGGAAGCGCGTCATGGTACTAAAGGGGTTAATTAACACATATTTTTCTCTTAATACTTTGCAATCAACAAGTAGAGGGATACGAACCATGGAATTGGAGAAGGAGGTGCAGGAGACACACAGCCATCATAAATATAATCAGCATCTTCCTTCGTCCACCGCCGCAGCTGACAGCCACAAAACCTGCGGGAGGAGGATCGAGACACTTAGAACTTCAGACAAAATCTCGCTTTTAGACAGACTCAAGAGGTGAGCAAACAGATCCAGTTTCAGCCTCACTGCGCCTCCGCCTGACCAGCTTCACGTGGCCTTCACTGCAACTCATAGCAACATCTATATTATGGATTAAAGTAAGAAAAAAAAAAAAAAACGTATTATAACGTGCTTACTATTCAATTCTAATAAAACACACTTTTTAGTATAGATTGCCAGTTTTTAGTCACCTATAATAAAACAAACATGCATGTAAACTGTAAGAAATATGAAAATAGACACAAGTAAGAAAGACGTCTTATGGCTGGATTTTCCAAATTTTGCCAATCAGTAAAGTCTACAATTAGAAAAAAAAAAAAAAAAAAAAAAAGTAGACATTAGTTGATCCCGGACGCACTCAGATAAAAGCTGAAGAATCAGATAAAATGGAATGGAAACCCAAGGAAAACATAAAGGCAAATAAAGAGACGCACTAGTGGATTTTGTTGCAATGCCATAGAACAGACTGATGAAAGAGAAGGAAGTACGTGTAGATGAAATATGATAATTTTTTTACTGAATTACCTATAACAGAACAAAACAAGCAGGAAAAAAAAATGCCTGGACTCATGATATAATAATTTTGCTGGATTAGCTTGAAATAAACTAACAACTAATAACAAACAGAGAACTGATAAAAGGATGAAGTGTACGAAATTTTGCCAGGATGCTGAGGAACAGGCGGACAGCAGAAAGGGAAAGTTGATGTAAATAATAGATCATATTGTGAATCACTTTGCCGCACCTCCACTATTTGGATTCACTCGGTATGAAGTGAAGTGAAGGAAAAAGAAAAGGTGGGGATGGGGAAATGGAGATAAAAGGAAGAATAAGAGAGTGATAAGAAGGGAACTTTGGTAAGAGAATAAAGACACTTGGGCTTTATTCTCATACTAAAGTTTTTAAGGGTATTTTTTATAGTTCATGAGCAATTAATAAGATTTCTAAGTCACGAACTGGAGAAACATCCTTCAGAACTCAGCTAATCATTTATGTGGTCTTTGGAAAGAGTAATAACAGGAGAACAAAGCGTTTCTATATATTATACGGGTTAGTCATCTTAGGCTGCCCTGTATAGGAAATTGACAGGTGCTGGAGGAAAGTATTGGACAGGCAGGAGATGGTCTTGGTCTTATCCTGCAGTGGAATTTAAGAGGCTGATGATAACAATTATGATGACAATGTACAAAAGGCCAAGGGAGTAAAAAAAAAAAAAGTAACAAATAGACAATTAAACAACTACACTTATAACTACACATCCACGTTTCATTCTCTCTCTTGTTCTTTACGGAGCTCTTAGTCTAAAACAACTCTCTATTCGGTGTATATATCAAGATTTCTACACACGAAGTTCAACCGACGTAATGAATAATTGCTATATTCTGAAACATTTTTACTCGCACCTCCACTTACTTCAGAAGCGTTTAGTTGAAGATTTCTAAAGTTTTTTTTTTTTTTTTTTAAGTTCTATTGACAGATTAATGAGATTTCTACTTTATCAACAGGAGAAACAATCTTAGAATCCTGGATAGTCCTCTGTGGTCTTGGAAAATAGTCGTGGCAAGACAGCAAAGCGCTTCGGAATATGACCGGATTCTTAAACACTTCTGTGCTTCACCTCCAATATTTCAAAAGGCTTTATCTAAATTTACACGAGTTTTTAACCCTTCGGTACCATGACGCGTTTCCATATTCATTCTGGTTATTATTTGGTGGTTTTATACAGCTTCAGAAACTTATAGGGGAGGATTAAAATGAGAAGACTGTGGCCATTAATCTTCCAACCTTGATATACACCATTGCTCGTGTCTTACAAACTTATTGAGCTTTTATAGTATGGCTTATGAGGCGGCAGATAAGGATGATAATTATGACATTCTATACTTAGATTTCAGTAAAGCCTTTGACAAGGTACCTCACCAGAGGCTCATAAAAAAGGTTAAAGCACACGGTAGAGAGGGTAGAATATTAGGCTGGATTAAAGCGTGCTTAGACGACAGGCGACAGAGGGTAGTAATTAATGGATCTAATTCCGAGTGGGGAGAAGTAGTTAGTGGAGTGTCATAGGGCTCAGTTTTAGGGCCATTATTATTTCTAATATGTATCAATGATTTGGATGGTGGAATTAATAGTGACATTAGGAAATTTGCAGACGACGCAAAGATAGGTAGATTAACTAGGTCCGACTTGGATGCCAAGGCTTTGCAGGCAGACTTGGATAGGATGAAAGAAAGGACAGGTAGATGGCTAATACAGTTCAATATTAACAAGTGCAGGATACTGAGCGTAGGTAGAGATAATCCAAGCAATAGGTACACGATAGATAACGTGGCACTAGGAAGTTCCAAGTATGAGAAAGATTTAGGAGTCATAGTTAGCCCCGATCTCGGTACAAGGAAGCAATGTATTGAGGCCAAGAATAAGGCGAATAGAGTATTGGGATTCATTTTTAGAAGTGTTAAAGCAGGAGTCCTGAAGTAATACTGAAATTATACTTGGCGCTGGTCAGGCCACAGCTTGACTATGCGGTACAATTCCGGTCCCCACATTTTAGGAAGGATATAACTCTGTTGGAGTCACTGCAAAGGAGGATGGCTAAAAAGATACAGGGGATATTCTCTATGAAGAGAGATTAAAGTCAATAGAAAGAATTATTCGTACACAAATCTCAAGGAAAAAATGTGTCCCAAGTACTAAAGGGGTTAAGGTGTTTTATTCAGTTCTAGAGGCAGAGTGACAACATTTTTACATTAATAACTGGAGAAACACTCTTGTCTGTAGTCTTGAAAACTAGTGGCGAGAGAGCAAAACACCTCGAAATATAGGACTTAAGTGGGACAGCTGTTCAAACGTCACAAATGGAGTCGCTTTCTTCCTGTGTGTGTGTGTGGCGAATTTCACACGTGGTGCAAAAGGTTTCCTAGATTCATATTCACTGGAGTGTAATGCTGGGACGGTTAAGAGGCCGAGTGGATGAAACTATAACATGATGCAAGACTGAAGTGGTATGGTGGTGCGGTGGTGGTCTGGTGATGTGGTGGTGAGGTGGTGCCACTGAGGGTACGGGAACGGAAGGGATAAAGGACAGTGTGTATGTGTGTGTGGCGTTGCGTAAGGATTTCGTAGTTGTAGCAATGATATAGCAGTAGTAGTAGTAGTAGTAGTAGTAGTAAAAACAACAACAGCATCAGACGCAAGCCGAATAAATAAAAAAAAAAAAAAAAAAAAACAGCCAGATTATGATCCAAGGAACAAAGGAAAGAACGAAGATGGGGCGGTTCAGGTGCAGTCATGTCGAGAGAATGTCATGGCACTGAAATAATATAACATAGGTACAGCAGCAACAGTAGTAGTAGTAGTAGTTGTTGTAGTAGTAGTAGTAGTAGTAATAGTAGTAGTAGTAATAGTAGTAATAATAGTAATAGTAGAAATGCACATACATGATACGTATATGAGTGTCAACAACAACAACAACAACAACAAGGAAAGAGTGAGGAGGATACATAAGACTATTAAAGGGAAAGGAAGAAGTGGAGAAGGAGGAAAAGGAGGAAAAGGAGGAGGAAGGGGAGGAGTAGGAGTAGGAGGAGGAAGAAGGAAGTGACGATATAAGGAGAGAGAAGAGAGATAGGTGTCAGTTTATGGAGAGAGAAGAGAGGTAGGAGTCGGTTTATGGAGAGAGAGAGAGAGAGAGAGAGAGAGAGAGAGAGAGAGAGAGAGAGAGAGAGAGAGAGAGAGAGAGAGAGAGAGAGAGAGAGAGAGAGAGAGAGTCCTTCTGAGAAATAAGTGACGCAAAAGTGGTGGTGGTGGTGGTGGTGGTTACCATAGCTGAGCCGGACGACCACCCACATCACCACCATTAGAGCAATCACTCACCCTCACCACCACCTTTGTTTTACTCAACGTCATTCCTGTCATCACCACTATCATCACCATCACCACCCTCTCACCACCACCACCACCACCACCACTATCATCTCATATAATATATGATCACCTCCTTCACCACCTCCTTCATCACCACCATCATCATCTTGAGATGCAGAGAAAATACAAAGTGGAAGAGTGAATGATAAAGAAGTGAAGAGTAAAAAAGAAAATGAAGTGACGAAGAATGAGAGTGAGAGAAGAGGCGTACATGATTTGGGAACGATACTTCTATTGTTGTTATTGCTGCTGCTGTTGTTGTTGTTGTTGTTGTTGTTGTTGTTATCGCTGTTAGTGATGATGGTGGTGCTGATACATACTACTATTGTACTATGACTTCTACTACTACTTCCACTATTACTATTGCTACTATTGCTGCTACTACTACTACTACTACTACTACTACTACTACTACTACTACTACTACTATTACTACTACTATTAATACAACAACTACAACAACAACAACTAGAGTTAAGACGTGTCCAGTACGTGTCACTCACTGCCTGAGCCTACCTTTATTTCACAGTTCACACCATCTGACCGTCAGTTTCTCCCTGAACATCAGCTGAGGCGGACGAAAGCAGGTACTGTAGTTATGTGTGTGTGCTGCCGTGTGCAGTTCACTTACTATTTATGCACTCTTATATTCTTCTTGTGTTGAATAGGCTCTTTAATTTAGCCATTAATGTCAATATCGGCAACATTTTCTGAAAGGGTAAAGTATTTAATGTGGCATTTTAAACTGAGTAACAAGCTGAGTAAGTTATGGTGCCACTGGCCCTGGTAGTGCAGTGAGCATAGAAGAGAGTGGAACAAGGCGTCAGTAACCTCAGCTGGAGGGCGTGGTCAGCAGGACGCGTGTAGCGCTGTTAGAGGCCACAGGAACAAGCTTTGCCATGCGGCTACCGGATGGTCTGATCTAATGAACCGTTTTTTTTATCAAAACGTTGGTAAAAAACAAACAAACAAACAAACAAACAAACAGGAATTAGTGACATGATAAGTAGAAGCAGCTGTCTGATTCTGACGCTTGGAAACATTTCGTACTACAAAGCAGCACTACTTAGAGCGCACCACATCTACATCTTCACCAATCTCCATAGAAGGTTGATCGCGACACATTCACTGTACTTATTAGAGACAATATCTTATGAGAACAATTACAATGGTAAATATTCATTGCGAATAAATACAAGGATAATGAGAGGCAGGGATGAGCAGCCAGACTGACTGCATGATTAATAGGGAGAAACTTTAAGGGACGACTAGACACATTTATAGGTTAGGATGACAGGCTTAAAAAGACAGACATGTTTTATACAGGGACTGCCACGGTTTGTTGCAGTGTTCTTTACGTTCTTATGGTGACAACTGAAAACTGAATGCGTCTATCACTGTTTTCTCACTCTCAGGTGAAAACACACAGCGAGTCGGAAAATAACGCAAATACTCAACAATAATCAAAAGGAAGGACACAAAAGTAAGAAAGCAGGAACTCTAAAACAGTATAAACGTAAGGACTCAAAAACAAAAGCTAATATAAGTAAGACTTCAGAGATAAGGAGAGAAAAGTAAGCACTCACAAGTACTCTTAACCCTTTGAGTACCATGACGCGTTTCCATGTTCATTCTGCTTCCTATTTGGTGATTTTTTACAACTTCAGAAACTCATGTCAGGATCAAAATAGTGAAGACTGTGGCCATCAATCTTCTCACCTATATAAACCCTTCCTATTGCCAATAAGATGTTCTAATCGTATACAAATCTCAAAATAAAAATGTACCCCAGTACTGAAGGGGTTAAGGTCTCAGACAGTTACTCTCCCATGCTGGTTTTCTCAGTACAATGGGAAGTTGCCCCACCACAAGTCTTCTTAAGGTCAAGCACCAATTACTAGGAGGCGCCACGACCAAGTTTTGTTTACATCGTGACGAGAGGCCATGAAGGACGCGGGATTCTGAGCAAACAATACATTATTTCACCAAATTTCCTTCTCATCTCCTTCCTCGAATTGTCTGGGTATGCATATAAAACTAGTCTACCTCTCTATCTACCTGTATACCTACCTACATATCTATCTATCTATCTAGATGTCTGTCTGCCTGTCTGTCTGTCCGTCCGCATATAACTAGCCTACCTACCTATCCTAGCTGTATAATCCCTCTCTCTCTCTCTCTCTCTCTCTCTCTCTCTCTCTCTCTCTCTCTCTCTCTCTCTCTCTCTTTCTCTCTCTCTCTCTCAACAATGTCAAGCTAAAAACAAGACACACAAACAGGGTAAGGATCAGAACAAAGCGCGCCCAAGGCCAAGGAGGGGATCACAGCTGAGTGCCGTTGGAAAGGCAAAACTCAAAGCAAACATACGATATGAGATAGCGCAGACAGATAAGAGTATAAGGAGGAAGAGGAGAAGGAGGAGGATACATGATATAAGGTGAAACAGCTTGCAGAACGAATGGAGGAGAATGAGAAGGAGGAGGAGGAAAAGAAGAGCAGGACACGGCAAGGCAACGCACGGTACAGCAGAGACGAGAGGCGGAACTGAGTCTAAAGTATTATTTACATTCTTCTTTAAGGCAAAGAGACTCGCCTGACGGAGGTGAACGTATATTTGCTTCTTGAACACCACGCGACGAAGATGACAAGAGCACGGGAGGAAGAGAAGAGGCGTGAGGAGTGAAGGAGAAAGGAAGGGAAAGAGGGGAATGAAGGAGGAATATGAGGTGCGTTTCTGATCTATACTTAACCCCTTAATTACCATGCATGACGCGTTTTCATATTTATTTTTGGTTACAATTTCGTGATTTTATACAGATTCAGAAATTCATGTGGGGATTAAAATAGTGAAGACTGTGACCATAATCTCCTGACCTCCATAGACCCTTCCTAATGTTAAAAACAAATCTGAAGGTAAAAATGTGTCCCAATACTGAAGAGGTTAAAATTCCTCTTTCAGATTTCCTTTCTCCTCCTTTCTTTCTTCCTTCCTTTCTCTCTTCTTCTTTTGCATATCCTATATTTGTACAGTCACGTATAGGAAAGGAAAACGTGCACTGCTTCCTTCAAACAACAGTAATTCCTCTTTCAAATTTTCATTCCCCTAGCTTTTTTTTCCCTCCTTCCTCTCTTTTTCATTTGCATTTATCACCTCGTACAGTCCCGTAGAGGAAAGGAAGATGTGCGCTGCTTCCTCCACACAACACTAATCACACACCTTAGAACAGGACTTGTGATACTGAGCTGAACATAGAGGTACAGGTTACGACACAACACAATAAGAATGATAGGAGAAGCCGAGAGTGACATAAGTATGGTATTTGCTTCCCTTGTGTATGAATCTATGTATGTAAATGTCCCAGCGCATCATCTGATAATAATAATGATAAAAAAGAATAACAACACTCACATGGGCATTAATGATAACTACTACTACTACTACTACTACTACTACTACTACTACTACTACTACTACTACTACTACTACTACTACTTCTCCTACTATTACTTCTACTAACACTACTACTTCTACTTCTACTACAACAACAACTACTATTACTACTACCACTACTACTACTACTACTACTACTACTACTACGATTTGGTTTGAAGTTGTATCCGCACTAAATACTATGGCACACTTAAATGAGTATATCTATTTGTTTCTATTCTCTTCCCTATTTTGCTTTCGTCGTCATGAGAGGCTGCTATCGTATTAATAAACCTAAGCACTCTGCCACCGCCTCACTGTTCAGCTGAGAGGCAGTGTTAGCAGAATCCCTACGTCACGATCATTAATAGACACTCTGTTGGACGTGTCACGCAATGGGCAGCTCTGCAAACTTTTAACTTTCCTCTCCATCATGCTATTATAATTGCTACTTAAAATAAACATGATTCCATTTATTCATTTTTTTTTTCGAATTGTTTCTGAAAGAGCTGGAAGATTTTCATGAGTTATCTAATCAGTCTCATGAGGTTCCCTTGTGACTAATTCTGGAATATTTCTGACACGTGCACGAGAGTGAATAATTTTATAAGGTCAGGCATGAATTGTTAAGAAAATAAAAAAAAATAAATAAAAAAAATGAGGAAACTCAGTTAGACATTTATATAATGGTAGCAGTTATAAGTGGAGACAGAGAGAGAGAGAGAGAGAGAGAGAGAGAGAGAGAGAGAGAGAGAGAGAGAGAGAGAGAGAGAGAGAGAGAGAGAGAGAGAGAGAGAGAGAGAGAGAGAGAGAGAGAGAGAGAGAGAGAGAGAGAGAGAGAAGAGAGAGAGAGAGAGAGAGAGAGAGAGAGAGAGAGAGAGAGAGAGAGAGAGAGAGAGAGAGAGAGAGAGAGAGAGAGAGAGAGAGAGAGAGAGAGAGAGAGAGAGAGAGAGAGAACACATAGACACACACACACACACACACACACACACACACACACACACACACACACACACACACACACACACATAGACAAAGAGACAAACAGCCAGACCGACAGAGACACACAAACTGAGTTAAACCAAACAAGAAGAAACGAAAGGATGAGTGGGAGTGAAAAATAAGATTAATAAAACTGAATAAGGGGAATAGAGGAAAAGTGAAACCTGAGATATCCCTTTAAGAAACTCGCTGAATAGAGAAAACGACACGGGGATGCAGAGGAGGATGCGAATACGAGTCAGTGAGTGAGAGAGGTGAAGGGAAGTGGAGTGTGAGTAAGTGGGTCAGTCGTAAGGGAGCGCAAGGACGGAGGAAACAACCACTGAACGATGAATAAGAGACTCGCAAGTGACACAGGGATGCACAAAAGGATGCCACGCTGGTACAAGGGAACTATTACTACCCCGCCACTACTCGCTACTCGTTACTCCAGCCCCTACTCACCCGACATTCCCAGAGGCTCGACCACCGGTGTCTCCGCTTACTTCCTCACCGTCACAAGCCCGCACACCACGCCCACGCGCCCACACACTCAGCTGCCACGTCACTGCGCCTATGTACGTCTGTCAGGCCAACATAAAGAGGTTTATGAATACTAATGTTCCACTTTATTTACGTGTGTGTGTGTGTGTGTGTGTGTGTGTGTGTGTGTGTGTGTGTGTGTGTGTGTGTGTGAGTGTGTGTGTTAGCAAATATGATTCACATGTGTCCATATTCATGACTGCTATCCAATTCTACTGCCCGTATGATGTCAACACACACACACACACACACACACACACACACACACACACACACACACACACACACACACACACACACAAACAGACACACACACAACACACACAAGAGAGAGAGAGAGAGAGAGAGAGAGAGAGAGAGAGAGAGAGAGAGAGAGAGAGAGAGAGAGAGAGAGAGAGAGAGAGAGAGAGAGAGAGAGAGAGAGAGAGAGAGAGAGAGAGAGAGCATCAACGAACAGTCAGACGAACGAACAACGAGGTAAAGGAAAGAAGATAACAGAATAGAATGATAAAAAAAGAACACTTAATACATACTTGAGTCACCCACGTCACAACACACACTGCCCGGCTAGCGACACCAGGAAGGACGCGAGGATATTGTGAGGTTTCTTTCCGAGTTTTCCTCGATGGGAGAGAGATGGAAGAGGGAAGGGAGATGGAGGAAGGAGGATGCAGCGGAATGACTTAATGAAATGGAGGAAAAAGCGAGATACAGACCCATATTCAGAAACGCTTTGCTCTCTCACGACGACTATTTGTAAAGGCTTTAGTTGAAGATACTCATGTTTTTAAGGGCATTTTCAAGGTTCTAGTGATGGATTAGCAAGATTTCTAGTTGATCATAAGAGAAACTGTCTTGAAAACACGGCTAGTTGTCTATGGGGACTTAAAAATTGTCGTGGTATGAGAGCAAAGGCGTTTCTGAGTATGGTTGATAGAAGTGAGAGATGAGTGGTAATGAAAAAATATGAAGAGGACACACACACACACACACACACACACAAGCCTATATAAATATACAAGTAGGACAGATAAGCATCTATTCCTGACTGAACATGATGCATATAAAGTAGATTAC
This sequence comes from Portunus trituberculatus, assembly GCF_017591435.1. NCBI lineage: Eukaryota > Metazoa > Arthropoda > Malacostraca > Decapoda > Portunidae > Portunus > Portunus trituberculatus. The sequence continues at coordinate 6,752,817 of NC_059275.1, forward strand.
TTTATAAATAAATAACAAGTGATAGAGAGAAATCATGTTTTTACTAGCTAGTTAGTAGTAGTAGTAGTAGTAGTAGTAGTAGTAGTAGTAGTGGTGGTGGTGGTGGTGGTGGTGGTGGTGGTGGTGGTGGTGGTGGTGGTGGTGGTGGTGGTGGCGGTGGTGGTGGTGAAGAAGAAGAAGAAGAAGAAGAAGAAGAAGAAGAAGAAGAAGAAGAGTTTTAAAGAAGAAGAATTTTTGTCACCTGTAATGATAACAGTAATAATAATAATAACAATAACAACAACAAGAACAAGAACAAGAAGAGCAGCAGCAGCAGCAACAACAACAACAAAACACTCGAATCTCTAATACACCAAATAACTGTAGCAACCAGCCACCACACAACAAATCAGGCCTGTGAACTAACCACAACTCCCAGCACCAGCGGAAGGGCGTATCATCACCAGCCCCTCACACACACCTGCCTGCCACACCCCCATCCCTTCCCGTTCCTCCCCACGCACCCAGCCTCCCTCTCTCCACGCCTCACCTCTCCCTCACTGGCTAATGGACGGGAGGCTATGGTAGGTAAATAAAGAGTAATTTTCCACTTGACACCCACGGCTCAGTTCAGTATCCTGAATGCCGTGTAAGGGAGAGAGTGAGTTAGTGAGTGAGTGCCCGGGTGTTGGATGGTATATACTGGAGTGGCCGTGAGCTGCGGGGTTGTTGGCATCAGGGTGTGCAAGGGAGTGGATGAGGCGATAGTGTGACCCTGAGAGTGAGTCCCCACGAGTCTCAGTGTTGGAGTGAGTGCCTCGGGAGGAAGGAAACGAGTGCGGTGCGTTGTTTTGGTAAGATGTGTCCCCCCGCCAGCGTCACACAGGATGCTGTCAAGTAAACACTATAGAGGTACAATGTGTGGTGTGCTCCGTCGCCACATACACGCGCATACACTCACGTGGCTTTACAACTCGGCCACTGTGGCTTCTGTACCTGTGAGTCTTACTGGCACTCTTATTAGGAAAATAGTGCAAGTGACAGTGTTGTTTTTCTTCTTTTCTTACTTATGTATATTCAAAGTTACGGTATCCAGCCAAACTACAAAAAAGCAAACTGATCTCTCTCTCTTCCCGTCATCCCAATAGTGGATGGAAAATGTTAAGCGAGGCTGGAAACTTTATTAGTGCATTGAAAGAAAAAAAAAAATATCATCCTTGGAAAACATGTGCTCCGTGGACCCGTGGAGGTGAAAAATAATGGAGGAGTTTGTGATGAAGAGTGAAGGGCAGACACAGAAATCTGAGCACATGACAGTATTGATTGTGTGGCAGGAAGTGATGTAATGTAGCTAAGCGGTATAAAGAGAGAGAGAGAGAGAGAGAGAGAGAGAGAGAGAGAGAGATTTAACCATACATTAATTCTAATCTTATCTAAAACAAATTATAACTTATGATGTTAATCCTTTCAGTATGATGACGCGTTTCCATATTCATTCTACTTACTATTTGGTGATTTTATACAGCTTCAGAAACTCATGTGGGGATTAAAACAGTGGAGACTCTAGTCATTAATCATCTGACCTACATACACCCTTCCTAATGTAAATAAAATGGTCTAATCATATCCAAAACTCAAAGCATAAAAACACATCATGGTACTGAAGGTAAGGGTCCCATGGCACCTGGTTCTATCTAAGTCTCTACAGCTCTGAATTATGTGTTTCCCTGGGTGTATGTTGCTAGACAAGGTGGAAGTGTCACATGATATAGACTGGACACCTGGCTCACTGATTGGTGCTAGATGGACAGGTGTCATCAAGTAATCTACACGATGATTTACAAGCAAAGAGGAGTGTTTGCTTGCATAAGGATGACGTAATCTCAGTACTATCAGCTCTGAGAATAAAGGATGTGTGTGTGTGTGTGTGTGTGTGTGTGTGTGTGTGTGTGTGTGTGTGTGTGTGTGTGTGTGTGTGTGTGTGTTTGTTTATGTGGTTGAAAGGATATGGGGACATGAGACAATTTCTTTCTAATCCAACGAGTGATGTTTACGCAAGGCTGTCCTCACCAAAACACCTTGTGCCCCATCCCCCCTCCCCAGCAAGCCCTGGGTCACGACAGCCGCTCAGCGTGCGGACATCCTGTGGGGGGATACTTACATAACAGGCCTTCCCACACCAGCGACAGACAGTAACGCCGATGGAGCACCTCAGTAACACACGCGTGATGATAGTGTGTATAGTATTGAGTGAAATGTCCTGCTTTATGATTCTGACAGTGTGAAATAACAGTGAAATTGAAATGTTGATCTGTGTTTTTTAAGCTGATACTAATTTTGCGTAACTTCAAGTTCTACTCATAAAGGAAAAGCAAATATGGATATGAATTAATATTTGGAACAGTTTACCGAATAATTAAATGATTCTGACAATGTGATATAACAGAGGAATTAAAATATTGATCTGTGAGTTAGCTAATACTAATTTTCTATTAAATTCAAAGTAAATTCAAGTTCGCATCATAAAAGAAAGGCAAATACAAATAGAAATTAATATTTGGAAGAGTTAACCTAACAAATAGATCGTTTTCTATAGCAGGTTTAGAGAAAACAAGTAATAAATGCTAAACAACTCTAAAACTACCACTTTGAAAACTAATCATAAAAAAACTCACGCAAATTAAACCCTGGATTCACTGGACAAACTCAAGCCGCGAAACAAAACATCAACTCTCAAATGGCAATAAGCATGAGGATACTGTCTGTAAGGAGATGAGACTTGCCGTGACGCTGCAGCACACGAGGAGGGGAAGGCAGCGGCGGGACCAGTGAGGGGGACGCAGCCGTGAACGATCTCATCTCAGACACACACACCTGCCAGCAAGATGGGGATTGACTGGCGACTACTGCCTATGAAGGTCCATTACTTCCTTCGCTTTATGGGTAAGTTACTAATTACTCTGACTGTCTTTTCAATTTTCAATCTTTTCACTGTTGATCTCCTGTACTTGCTTCTCCAGTACATACATTCTGCTACTCTGTATGGTCTCTCTTCAAGCTTCATCAAGTGGTCTAGTGGATGATTTTTGGGGAAGCAATGTATGTATGTAAGTATGTATGTTCCTTTCCCTCTCCTCAACACTGCAGTAAATGTATTAAAAGAGAGAGAGAGAGAGAGAGAGAGAGAGAGAGAGAACAGGTGGCACGTTAGTCATCTGGTTGGCGTGAGGCAAGAGCAAGTGGGAGGCGGAACTAAGGGTGGAGCTGTGGGGAAGGGCTGTGAGGGGAGGCTGGATTAGAGTGGGACGAGATTGTGGATGAAGGAGGGGACGAAAGGATGATGGAAGGTGTATGGCTGGGAAGGGGTGGATGGGAGGGGGAGGGAGAGGAAATGGAGGAGGGTGGGATGGGTCAGTGGCGTAAGCGGGGAAATGCTGAGTAAGGGTGGGTGGAGAGAGAGAGAGAGAGAGAGAGAGAGAGAGAGAGAGAGAGAGAGAGAGAGAGAGAGAGAGAGAGAGAGAGAGAGAGAGAGAGAGAGAGAGAGAGAGAGAGAGAGAGAGAGAGAGAGAGAGAGAGAGAGAGAGAGAGAGAGAGGTATCACAGGTGGGCGATAACCTCAGGGGAGAATTGTGTACTGTAATTACATCTTAATTACCTTAACTCTTGACATGCTACCTGATCCCGGAGTCTGAGTACCTGCAGGAATGATGAAGGGCTGAGAGTAACCAGGTCTCTTTCCTCCTCCAGGCACGGGGCCGCTGACGGTGATCCTGCCCGTGATCACCAGACAGATGGGCGTGCCGGATCATGTGGTGGGCGTGATCTGGATGGTGTTGTCTCTCGTTAGGTGGGTGCCGGGCGGAGGTGAAATAGTGAGTTGCTCTCTTTGTAATAACACCACTTGCTTCCTCATAGTCTGTAAGGAAAGACTCGTTACCTTAATTAGTTATAGCTGTGATTTATTTTGTTTCCATCACTTTATTTTTTCTTTACTCACGTGACTTAAAAACATAAAATAAGGGAAGTTGCAAGAAATCGTCACACTTAAACGGGACAGTCCATGTATGAACTGTCACGTGTACTTCCTTCTTTACATATATTAGGAACTTCTATTGTCACTACATCCCCTTACTCCTTCCCTGCCTTTCTTCACTTACCTACAATGCACAATAACATACTACAAGAATTAAATAAGGTTAATAGTGGAAACATGCGTGCTTTGGGGTCCGAGGGGTCTCCAAGCGCACGGGTTCGAATCCTGTCCACGGTCCGAGTGTAGGTTGGGCTTCCTCACTCGGGGCAACGGTTTCCTAGCGGGTGGGCTTTGAGATAGGAGGTACCCCCCAAAAATATCCCCTTTAGCTCATAAATTCCCGTGAAAAGCCCACATGGTTTAAAAAAAAAAAAAAAAACTCAAGGTAATTCTGCCAAGCTCTAGCTAACGCAATCTAATGCTATCGTTGCTACGCCATTCCTCATTCACTAATAATAAACACTGTATACTCTAATAGACTTCCCTCCCTGTGGTGAACAAATACTGTTATACTCTAATAGACTTCCTTCTCTCTGGTGAATAAACACTGCATGCTCTAATAGGCTTCCTTTTCTCTGGTGGTCTTCCTGCAGCTTATTGACAAAGACCACAGCGGGCGCCATCGCGGACAGCACACGAAGCCACCGAGCAGTGTTCCTCGTGGGCATCGTGTTCATGGTCACCCCACTCACTGCCCTCTACTGGGTCCCCGATATTCCCCCCTCCCCATCCTTCCCTACACACACCCTTTCCTCCAACTCATCCACTCTGCCCCCAGCCACTGCCTCTCTGCTCACGTCAGTACCTTCCCTCTCCACGTCTCCTGCTGAGGTGGATGGTGGTGGTTTATTTCAAAGCACCGAAAACAGTAGTGATGCAGTGTCCACCACGACTACTGCTCCTGTGCCTCAAGGTGTGTAAATCTTTTCTAGTCTTAAGTTTGCATTCTCAAACACTTCTATGCTTCACCTATACCATTTCAGAAGGCTTTATCTAAATTTACACGAGTTTTTAAGGCGTTTTTACAATATTTCCACATTATTAACTGGAGAAACACTCTTGAGAACCTAGCTGGTTTTCTCTGTGGACTTGGGAAATAGTTGTGGTGTGGCAGCAAAACGTTTCTGAATACGGGCCTAAGTTACTCACACACTCTCACACCACAGTCTACACCAGCCCACCTCCTGCATCCACACATCCCAAACGTAGAGCCACACACTTCCACCCATACATACACACTCTCTCATCATCATGTATATACGTCCGCATTCCTTCCCCCTTCACTTCTCCCAACAATGCATCCATTTACCTAAACCTGACATTCACAACTTCCCTCCAACATCCACACACTATCTCTCATCATGCACCCACACACTCCCTCTTACCCTATATCCACAGGCTCCATTTCACATCCACCCACTCCCTCCTACAGTTCCAGATTTGATTCTCACTAAAACATCCACGCTCTACCATGTTATATCTACATACTTCCATTTGCACTTATACCCAGATGCTCCTTATTAAATACATACTCCCTCCCACACCCACACGCGCTGCTTCCCCAGACCATCACGCCACAATAACAAACCCTTTGCGACGTTCACTTCCTGCCTTGCCATGAGCGAAACATTCAAATGCCACAAAATAATTCATTAATATTAACTACCTTGTCTCACCTGCCATTTACTATCTATTTAAATGAACGGACCTGATGAATTAATTTAGTATCAACGTATTATTTTTTTTCCCACTCCATTCATCATTGTAATAAAGTCATATGTGTGCAAGGAGACTCGTAAATATGAGGGTGAAAAGAAATATTACCTATACTGGATGCTTTTCACCTGTCCTCTCCCCTTTCGTCTTTCTCTTACGCAGGTAGAGGGACGGAGCTGTTGAAGAGTTACGAGTTCTGGCTTCTGTTCCTGTGCTTGTTGGTGCAATACTGCGGCCACACCACCGTTATCACCATGCAAGAGACGGTGTGTTTCCAACTCCTCGGTGTGTATCTTGTTACTGACCTTGTTTTTCTTGTTTGTTTTCATGATTTCTGTCTTTTTTTTCACATATAATTTTGGTTCATCGTAAACTGTTTTTTTTTTTTTTGTTCTCTTTCTAGTGTTTTTTTTTTTTATTTCCATGTTTATATCTTTTACTGGAGCTTCACTCTTGTTCATTTTGTTCTTTCTTAGGTTTTGAAATGCTTTGCTCTCTCATCATTACTGTTTCCCAAAGGCTCCAGTTGAACATACTCGTGTTTTTAAGAGTATTTTTATGGTTATGATGATAGATTGGCAAGACTTCTAGCTTATTAAAAAGATAAATTGTCTTGAAAAAAACAGTTAGTTGTCTCTGTGGCCTTGGAAAACTGTCTTAGTGAATGGGGAAGGCGTTTCTGAATACAGGTTTTATAAACTCAATTCGGGATCCGGTGAAGTGCAGAAACCCTTCAAAACTTTCTCACAACGACTTCCCTTCAGATCAACACAACACAATGCCCATCTCTTGCCCTAGTGACTCCCTTCCTCTCTATGGGTCGGTAAATATCACCACCGCAGCTCTAGTGGACAGATGTCCTGGTGTGTTGCAGGGGAGGAGCGCCACAAATACGGCCAGCAGCGTCTGTGGGGCACCGTGGGAGTGGGACTGTCCGCCATCATCTCAGGAGCATTGGTGGACCTGTATTCGAAGGTAGGTGAGGAATGGTAAGGGGGGATCTCTCTCTCTCTCTCTCTCTCTCTCTCTCTCTCTCTCTCTCTCTCTCTCAGACTTGGTTTTTCTATTTGTCTGTTTTTCTTCTTTACATCTATTTTCCTGCCTCTTTAACCGCCCGCCCACCTGCATGTCCATTTCTCTCTCTCTCTCTCTCTCTCTCTCTCTCAACTTACTAAGGTCGTCCTCCACAGGGCATGGGCCAGAAGGACTACCTGCCAGCACACATCCTAACCGCCGTGTTCCTGGTAGTAGATCTCTTCGTGGTGGCTTTCCTCAAATTCCCCCACCCTGAGAGGAAGATCAGCTCGGCCGCCCTGCAGGGAGCTCTATGGCGCCCTCACGTCGTCCTGGTGCTGGTAAGGCTTGGAGTTCCCATGTCTGTAGTTAAAGGAACAGTAGGTGGTAGTTTTTTTTAAATATTATCATGTATCTGCTACTTTTCACAAACGAATCTCCCGAAAACCGATTACTGTTTCATCTTCCTTTGTGCTCCTTTGTTCACTGAATCTGTACAGTATTTGAGCCTCTCGTGGAAATTTGTTGCTTAATTAATAGTTTTTTTTTCATGTTATTTTATCATCAAACACGTTTCAAAATCATTCTTGCTTTTCATTACAATTTACAAGATTGTGATGATTCAGGAAAAGGCAAGGGAGGAGGAGGAGGAGGAGGAGGAGGAGGAGGAGGAGGAGGAGGAGGAGGAGGAGGAGGAGGAGGAGGAGGAGGAGGAGGAGAAGGAAAAGAAGGAGGAGGAGGCGACAATGACAAGGAACACAAAAGGAGAACACAAAGCAACAGATCTCTACGTCCTTACGCGTCACTAGCACAAAGTAAAAGTAATAGGATAACAAAGATGAAGGCTCCTCCCCACCCACTGCTCCCTCCAGCAGCCTCAAGCATATCCTTACAATGAAACCTAGACACTAAGCTTCTTGCACGCCTCTCGCCCTCTGCAGGTGACAACGGGCGTGGTGGGCGTGGTGTCTGGGGTGCTGTGGACCTTCGAGTTTCTACTGGTGGTGGACGTGGCCGGGAAGGGATTCGTCCACCAGAAGTTGCTGCTCGGCCTCCTGACGGGTGTACAGTGTTTCCTGGCGGAGGTGCCCTTCTTCGTGCTGGCTGGTGAGAGAGAGAGAGAGAGAGAGAGAGAGAGAGAGAGAGAGAGAGAGAGAGAGAGAGAGAGAGAGAGAGAGAGAGAGAGAGAGAGAGAGAGAGAGAGAGAGAGAGAGAGAGAGAGAGAGAGAGAGAGAGAGAGAGAGAGAGAGAGAGAGAGAGAGAGAGAGAGAGAGAGAGAGAAAGGTAGACAGGATAGAAACTGAAGTCACAGGTAAGTTACAAGTGATCAGCTTACCGTCACTCCCGCCAGGTCGCATCATTCAGCGGTTGGGTCACGCCAACGCCCTGTTCGTGTCGCTGCTCGGCTTCACACTACGACTCATCCTCTATTCCGTCGTCACCAACCCCTGGGTCTTCTTGCCGATTGACCTTCTTCACGGCATCTCCTTCGGCGTGGCCTACCCCTGTTTCACCTCCTACGCCAGCAGTGTGGCTCCCAAGGGCGCAGCAGCCACCACACAGGCCATCTTCGGTGCCATGTTCTTCGGGAGTGAGTTAATTAAGGCGTGGTGTTCCTGTAGGGAGAAGGAATGACTGAAGTCTTCATAATCATTAATTCATCACTCCTTTAAACTCTTCAGTATCATGACGCATTTCCATATTCATTCTGGTTACTATTGGATGGTGATACACAGCTACAGAAACTCATGTGGAGGTTAAAATAGTAAAGACTGTGGCCATTAATCTTCTGACCCTTCCTAATGTCAATAAAATGGTCTAATTGTACACAAATCTCAAGGTAAAAGTGTGTCCCATGTATTAATGAGGCTAACTTTATATGAGTGAATGGGTGGTGGGATTCATTTGATTTTTTTTCAGGCACGGGCGTGGGAGGTTTCGTAGGCGGGCAGCTCTTCAAGGCCGTGGGCGGGGCAAAGACTTTCCTCCTGATGGGCGCGGCCACGGGCGTGTACGCGTTAATGTTCTCCCTAGCGCATCTCATCCTAGCAAGACTCACCAGGTCATCGCTAGGTGTGTGCGTGCGTGCGTGTGTACGTGCGTGGTTTCTGTCTCTCTCTCTCTCTCTCTCTGGTTCACGATATTTTAACACTGAGAAATGGAGTTTTTTTTTTTATATTTCCTTGGTACCATTATGATAAGATTTCTGTTCCATAACCTAATATTCTCTCTCTCTCTCTCTCTCTCTCTCTCTCTCTGTCATTCTGCTACTTAACGAATATTACGTTGCAGAGACGATAGGTGGGCTGAACGCTGAGTCGAGGAGGGAAGACGCGAAGAAGGACACCAAGGAGAAGGGGGAGGAAGCGGAAGTGATGCTTGAGGGAGGGCAGAAGAATGGAGGCAAGGAAATGGTAATGGGTGTGAGCTTCCGTCAGACTGATGAGAGAAACTGAAAAATGGATGGTGAATCATAGCTGGGAGTGTAAATATAAATAGTAAAGGGAGGTAGAGACTAATAGTGTTTAAATTGAACGGAAAGAAATGAAAGGAAGAAGGGAATGGGAAATGAGCAGTGACAATGTGTAAGCCTATAGAAGGGTGAGAAAGACGATAATGAATTTATGTGCATGAACGATAGGAGTGAAAGAAAATGAAAAAGTACCGTATATATGCCGGATTATAAGATTTTTTTTTCTTTGCCAATTTTGAGGCTCCTAAATCAAGGGGTCGTCTTATATACCGAAATAAAACACAATCTTTATCCCCGTGGTGAATATTAAGTGCCACAGCATCTTGGAATTAGGTAAAAGAAATGATTAAGCAAACCATTTTGAATACTGAATAGAAACTTTGAATAATAAATGCATGGCTGTGAATTGAGAAGACTGGATATTGATTGTAGGTTAATGTGTAAATACAAAGAAAAGGTGAAACTGTACGCGATAAGACGCTGTGTGTATAAAAGTGAATGACACAAAAGGAAAAACATAAAGGATAAACAAGAGGTTAAATGGAAACTACAAATGTTAAAAGTGAAGGAATTAAGAAAAAAAAATGAACGACGGAAAGATAAATGTAAAAACTATGTGATATATTCAAGGAGATAAATAGAGAAATGGTAAAAGACAAAGTGAAAGTATAAAGGAAAGAGTAAAAAGGAGAGTGAATCAGTGAACGTACACATAGTTAAGACTTAATGAACCAAAGCTAAAGAAAAAAAATACCAAAGAAAATTTCACTAAAGTTTCCTTCGATGCCAAAAAAAAAAGCTTTACAGCGGAAAACACACACACACACACACACACACACACACACACACACACACACACACACACACACACACACGGCCCGGTAGCTCAGTGGTTAGAGCGCTGGCTTCACAAGCCAGAGGACCAGAGTTCGATTCCCCGGCCGGGTGGAGATATTTGGGTGTGTCTCCTTTCACGTGTAGCCCCTGTTCACCTAGCAGTGAGTAGGTACGGGATGTAAATCGAGGAGTTGTGACCTTGTTGTCCCGGTGTGTGTCCCGAGCTCTGAGCTCGTTCCGTAGGGAAACGTCTGGCTGTCTTGTCAGAGACTGCAGCAGATCAAACAGTGAATCACACACACACACACACACACACACACACACACACACACACACACAGCAAGCCAAAATGCCGGACTGACTTCCTGCCTCTATTTTTTTTTTCTTCTCTGATCTATTTGTTCTCAGCGTCATGAAGAAAATTAATAAGTGTAGCAGATTTTCTTCCTATAACTTCTTATTGGAGGATTCAGGATTTCATGCAGATGTTTGTTTTTTTCTTGTAGGATATCCAGCACTGTTCTTGTTTCCCTCGCTCATTCTCTTTTCCATATCCAGGTGAGTGTTTGTGTGCCTAAACCTCATTTTTTTTCTTTTCTTCATTTTATTAAAAAAAACTTAGATTACATAAAACTTTCCAATAGAGTTCTGATTCCCAGGCTCACTGTATTTTGTACATATGCAGAAGTAAAGTCACCAGATTCGTTCCCTTTTCTTTTCCTCCTAAATCGTAGTGGTGTTTGCTGTGGTGACGTGACTCCCTTCCTTGCGTGTAAATTCTGAGGTGTTGGCAGGATAAAGGGGGAACAACACAGCTACAGCTCATCTTTGTCTGATGGAGAGGACATTGTGAGATAAATAACAGGAGGTCTTACTGGTAAAGAAAAGACAGATTGAGATGACTAAGGAATTAATGTGCAAGAAGAACTGAAGAATAAAAGAAGCAAAGGATACAACACATGAGACAAATAAAAAAAAAGAGAGTGAAGGCAATATAGGAAAGATAGAATAAAGAAGGAAAGGTCAATAGTGAGACGAGATGACTAAAAACTCTAAAACTACAACACGGAAAGGAAAGTTTAATGAAAAAAGGAACTAAGGATAAAGTACACGATATGTACATCAAAATATGGACTAATAGGGTGACATATAGACAGGTGTTGAAGAAAAGACCAATAGTTAACTTAAAGAAAAAAGAAGTAAAGGGTAACTACCTTCAGGAGAGTTGCCCTCCCTGGCGGCAAACACACGCTCGTGGAGGCTGGGCAGATGCTCCTTCAAGGCCTCCACGTCCACGCCCTCCAGATCCCCAGCAATCCAGCGCTGCACCGTGGCTGTGGCTGAGGCTGTGAGGCGATCCTTGGCCCGCTGAAGGAAGGCTGAACGCTGTGCTGCTGGGCCCTGGAGGAGGAGGAGGAGGAGGAGGAGGAGGAGGAGGAGGAGGAGGAGGAGGAGGAGGAGGAGGAGGAGGAGGAGGAGGAGGAGGAGGAGGAGGAGGAGGAGGAGGAGGAGAAAAGTAATGATAAGAATAAAAGTAGTTGTATCTAAATTTTTTATAATAGGTCATGAAACTTTTGCATTGAAATATTTTGGTTTCGTATGAACTTCCTTATTCACTTGCAACTTATATTTTTCTTTTCTTTCTTTCTTTTTTTTTTTTTTTTTACTGGTGATAATTTACTATGAGTGTTTTTATTATCACTCCTGGTGCCACTACAATCACAATCAGTACAACGACCACTACTACAACAACAAGAACTACTACTACTACTACTACTACTACTACTACTACTACTACTACTCCCTGCCTGCTTCTGTATTTCCGTCTTCCTATGACCTGACTCCTTTTAAGAGGGAAGTTTCAAGACATTTGTTCCTTAATTTCGGCTAAATCTTCACAACTCTTTAAGGGAACCAGCACTTAAATGGGCCTTTTTTATATATATTTTGTTGCCCTTAGCTGGTTCCCCTCCTGCATAAAACAAAAAATACAAAAACTACTACAACCACAACCACCACAACCACCAAAAGGACAACAGCATGTCTTCAACCACCACGCCCACCACCACACCCACTATCACAACCCACCACAACCCACTACAAGACGCAGACCACCTAACCACCTACCCCCACCATGCCCTCCCACTGGTCCCTGGCGAAGTCCTTCAGTTCATCCACGAAATCATCCATCTGGTGGGTGAGGGCGGTGAAGGAAGCGTGGGTGAGATGGGTGGCGTCTGCGGGCGTCAACTCCCCGTCCCCGTCTGCATCCAGGAGGGCAAATATGGCAGCAGCTGACGCCATGCATTCTCTGGAGCAGTCCACTAAATCAGGCAGTAGTAGTCGATCCTGTGAGAGAGAGAGAGAGAGAGAGAGAGAGAGAGAGAGAGAGAGAGAGAGAGAGAGAGAGAGAGAGAGAGAGAGAGAGAGAGAGAGAGAGAGAGAGAGAGAGAGAGAGAGAGAGAGAGAGAGAGAGAGAGAGAGAGAGAGAGAGAGAGAGAGAGAGAGAGATATATATATATATATATATATATATATATATATATATATATATATATATATATATATATATATATATATATATATATATATATATATATATATATATATATATATATATATATATATATATATATATATATATATATATATATATATATATATATATATATATATATATATATATATATATATATATATATATATATATATATATATATATATATATATATATATATATATATATATATATATATATATATATATATATATATATATATATATATATATATATATATATATATATATATATATATATATATATATATATATATATATATATATATATATATATATATAAACATCTTTCATTATCTACTAACCGCTCTGAGGCATCTTTTATTGACATAACAGCTGCTTCTCTCTCTCTCTCTCTCTCTCTCTCTCTCTCTCTCTCTCTCTCTCTATATATATATATATATATATATATATATATATATATATATATATATATATATATATATATATAGAGAGAGAGAGAGAGAGAGAGAGAGAGAGAGAGAGAGAGAGAGAGAGAGAGAGAGAGAGAGAGAGAGAGAGAGAGAGAGAGAGAGAGAGAGAGAGAGAGAGAGAGAGAGAGACCTCAGGTACCTGCCACTCACATAAACTTTTAGAATAGTTGCCTAGTGTCCACTAGCAACTTTAAGTTTATTATGTAAATATTGTAATGATAACTAAGTTTAAATAAAATAAAGAGAGAGAGAGAGAGAGAGAGAGAGAGAGAGAGAGAGAGAGAGAGAGAGAGAGAGAGAGAGAGAGAGAGAGAGAGAGAGAGAGAGAGAGAGAGAGAGAGAGAGAGAGAGAGAGAGAGAGAGAGCAGTGAGATAGCATTATCTACTCACTTCAGTCTAAATTAACCACGTCACTGCGATAGACGAGAATTAACAAAACTGGAAGTGTACTGTATGAAATCTTTACGAGCACCGACAAGAAAGACAGGTATTAAAAAGATCTGATACTGTAATTTCTAGCCGATATAATCTTTGGAAGCAGCTGTATGTCAATAAAAGATGCCCCAGAGCGGTTAGTGGTTAATGGAAGATGTGTCAAGTAGCAATGATAGAGCTCACATTGAGGAAAAATCTTTAATCTCCGCCAGGAAAAAGAGAGAGAAATATAAGGACCAAATCAGGATATTTTAAGTCCTTTCAGTACAAGGACACCTTTTCATATTTATTCTGGTTACTAGTTGATGATTTTATACAGCTTTTTGAACCTTATGTGGGGATTAAAATAGTGAAGACTCAGGCCATTAACCTTCTGACCTCGATAAACCCTTCCTTATATAAATAAAATCGTCTAATCACGCCTAAAACTGAAGATAAAAATGCGTTCCAGTACTGAAGGGATTAACAAGGGCACTAACACCTACCATGCGGAACTCCTCCAGAAAGGAATCGAGGTGGAGGTGGCGGTCTGAAAGGAGGTAGCGCCGCAGCAGGTGGAGCAGTGGATTCTGGTCTCCCCACAGCAGCAGGGAAGGTGGAGAGGCTCCCTTCGGCAGCGCCTCCCACAGCGTATTTGTCCCTTCCCTTCGTTCCCGCCGCGTCCCCTCAGACCTTGACGACACGTGCGGGGAAAAAAGTGGTTTGTTGTCCTCCTTTTTCTTCTTAATGATACGAGAAAATATAACACTCTTCGTTTGTCATGTTCGCGTCCTTACTTATTGTCTGCTTTTTGCGACGGGTGTTGTGTGTTGGTGTTGTGATGTGTGTTAATCATGCTGGAAGTGTTCGCAGTAAGTACAGTTGTCTTTATTTTACGAGGCGAAACGAGAGGGTGTTTGTTATTCCCCGATGCCACTAATGCTATATATCAGATGCCAGGAAAGCTTCATCACCTTCTTATTCTTATTTTCTTTCTTCTTGTCTTCTCGAGTGCAAAATTTCTTATCGTCTTGAGTATATTTCAATCAGTTTTGTAGCTCATTGAATTGGTGGCTTTTGCGGTCTAAAGTCCACCTAATTTTTCCCTAAACGCCTCAAAATTACAGGCTATTTTCGGTACTGACTTCATGATCTTACTTTATTTTCTAATAGATTTTGAAATTAATGAATACCAAACTTCGAACTCAGCCGGAACTGTTTGTACGTTCACTGGAATCTGTACCTTAAACTCTCTCTCTCTCTCTCTCTCTCTCTCTCTCTCTCTCTCTCATGACCTAGAATTTTTGTTCGATTATTAAAAGGAGATTAATTGTGAATCGGATGTGCTTGGTTTATTTATCTATTTATTTATTTTTCAGTGGAGGGCGGTTTTGAAGTATGAGAAAACTGTCTTTATTTTTCAGTTGATTTAATTAATTGCGAATTTCCTTTACAGAGCATTGTTTTAACTACCTACTTGTTAGAGGGAGACTTAGAAATGTATAAAAGTTGTGCATTACCTGAACAAAATCTAGTGGTAAGTTGATTATATTCATTATTTTATTACATTCTTGTTTTATTATCGTATATGAATAAGTAGAAAAATGTCAATAAACTAATAATAATAAAAGTAATCTCTCTCTCTCTCTCTCTCTCTCTCTCTCTCTCACGTACCCTTCGTCGCCCTCCTCCGGGAACAGGTCGGCCACTACGTCCTCCCTGATCACTAGGTCGTCCTCCCACATGAAGACCAGAAAGGTGGAGTCGTGCAGGGCGGCCGCTGACCACTGCCTGCCACGGTGCGATGGGGATATTAAGAGGGAGGGTTACGTGAAGAGTGGAAGAAAGGAGATGAGAGGAGAGAAAGATTAAGAAGGAAACAAAAAGAATAGAGAGGAGCAAAGGTGTGACTTACCAACCAGGGGAATGTACAGACAGGCTCGGGGGTGTGCTGTGGTCTGCGTCAGGAGGTAGAGTTCTGGTGTGATGTCCTGCTTGTGTTCCATCTTCACGGTTACTTGACACTGCCCCGACACGCACTGAGGGTTGGAGAAGTGTGAGTAATGCCTCGAGTTCGTAAGGTGTTCGTTTGCATCTACTTTTCTTGCTATTCGTTTTTTTTTTTTCCTTATGTTATCTCTTTTTCTCTTCTATGCTTCCTGATCTTCATGTTTTCTCTAGTTTCTTTTCCTTGCTTTACTTTTATCTATCATGCAATTCTTAATGTTGTGTTGTTCTTGGTTTATATCCTTATGTGGTGCACCTTTTATTTTCTCTTTTCTTTTACGTTGTTCTCTTTCCTCTCATCTCGAATCCTAATAGTTTATTTCCTAATATGTTTGTCTATTTTTATCAATTGATTATTTTTAACTATCAGTAATTATCTCAGTCTATAACGATGCCTGTGTCATAAAATTCTCTCAACAGCTTCACTACAACGAAAACTCTCCACTACTGTTGACGTAATTCATCTTAATCTCTCCCATTCACATTTACCAATCTAAAACTCAAGGCAAACAATTCACGCAACGTTCAGTATCTCCATATATCAACAAACTAAACTATCACGATAACCTAATAATGAACGGTGGAATAACTAAAATCTTCTTCCGTGTATTGTAGCATGCCGAAATTTACGCTTCCAGGAAAAGACAGGAGTTGTTTATATGCATATCAAGACTTAAAGTGGTGAGAGCAACGATGCAGACATCCGTTCTAGGCAAATAGCACCGCTTGAATTTATGGTGTGCCAGAATAGCTTCCGATGTTTACAATTGTGTTCATATTCCGGTTATTCAATCTGTTTTCTCTTTTTTTTGTACTTTTTTTCCCTTGAATTGCTGTGATTAACATGTTTTTCAAGCATTTATGATACATGTTATATTTTTCGATGATGAATAATGTGACCACAAAATATGCACTATCTATCAAGCCGTCATAACGCAGCTGTGCGTTGATGGGAAAAATATATGTTTGTTAAGTGGAATGTATGCATGGATAAAACTCACCATGCACTATAACACTTACCTGGAGGGCGGCGAGGGAGGGCGGCAGGGGCGTGAGGGAGAAAGAAAGGACGCCCTCCACAACACACACCACCACGGCGCTGTCACCTAGGCCTCTCCCTGCTTGGCCCACGCGAGAGTGACGCACACCCTGACAAAGCAGAGAGGGATTCGGAAAATTCTACATGATGGAAAAGTCTACATGATTGGAACAAACACTTGGTGATCTGTTGCTCTGTTAACAGGTGTGGCTGATGAAATGTTATTGGTACACTGGGAGATCAGAGTCTGTATGCAGGGTGTAACACGAACTTCTGGGGTTATTGCTACGTAGAGGTGAAAGTCAAGGTTATTACTAAGTCTAAAATGTTTCCTGCCCATGTACAATTTGAGGCGTTGTTTGGTAGTGGTATGATACTCAAGTGAAGCCTGGCGACAGATAACATACAACGACGGCCTAAGAAACACCACGTCCACACACTGTTAAGCATGTGACCTCTCTCTCTCTCTCTCTCTCTCTGAACATTCATGCAATACAAGCTAAAAGTATTCAGTGTTACTGTCTCGGCGTGAGAGTGCATGTAAATGATTGACAATCAGCTGAGTGGATGCTGGCCACGCTCCTTTCTTCTCCCTGCTCTGGTAGGTGTGGTGTCGCACAGACCATTATTTCATTTGTCGGTAAATCATCCGCCCATTAATACGACTCGTCTTGTTGTGGGATGCTGCAATACTCGAAATTTGTAAAAATCATGAAAGTATAATGAACAATTTCCTTATGTAACATCTTCATCTACACATCTTACTATGGATTTCCACCGGCCCGGCCATTGTATATATATGTCACCAAACCACACTTGTATTTCATATCATCACGGTCAAACAACGCCTCAAAATGTATAAGTATGTGCATAGAACAAATTCCCCTTAGATATCCTGTGCTTTTACCTTTACTAATATCATCTGGAGCTTGTGTTACATAGTAGAGTACAACACTTGTGAGTAAAGAATATGAGGTGATTAATATGATTTTTTCAACCAACATTCTTTTTTTCTACTTTTTATATCCTGACAGCAATTACGTCTCTCTCTCTCTCTCTCTCTCTCTCTCTCTCTCTCTCTCTCTCTCTCTCTCTCTCTCTCTCTCTCTCTCTCTCTCTCTCTCTCTCTCTCTCTCTCTCTACTGCAGTCTTAAGGAGGGTTACTCACAGTTTTAGTTAGGTCGAGAAAGGCGAGGTCAGCGTCCCTCAACACTGTGGGCAGGGTCACGGAAGTCCTGGGAGAGAGGAAGGGGAAGGAATAGAATTAATGAAAAACGATTGAAGAAGTCACCGATGAAAGCAAACATGAAGTTAATATCCTTTCCTTTCACACTCGACTGCTAATGACAATGTGAGATTAATTACCAAAGGATATTACTGAGCATATATAAAATAACTGGCACTGAAAACATCGAATTAGATCACGTTTTGTGGATGGAACCTTTCAGAATTGTTATAATGTAAGTATGCATTTCGTTAAGTTTAGTCAGTGTTAGTTAGGATGTTAGGTTAATCACAAGAGCAGGATCCTCACCCCAGCTCCTTCGTGAAGGTGGTGAAGGCGTGCTGCCACCCGGAGGAGTCTCCGGAACCCTCCATGCTAAATCTCCTCAAGGACATCGGCACATCGTTATTTCCTTTACCCTCCTCATCTTCTCCTTCCCCCTCAGATCCCTTGGAGGCGACGCAGAAGGTGGTGGCGGCTTCTATACTTGAATGGAAGGCGGGGAAGGTCCAGGGCGCTAGAGTGTCAAGAGTGATCTGCTGAAGGGCGTCTGTGATGAGTAGCGGCTGGAAACTTAACCTGATGAAGTCGAGAACACTGAATTCTGCATCCGCTATAGTGGGAACGTCGCGGACTGGCAGCTCGAGGGAGGAAGAGGCAGTGATGATGCTGCAGATCACTAGAATATGAGATGTAGCCATGGTAAGGATACGAGAGGTGGATGGCTCAGACTGGGAGAAGGATGCTGAGGATGTGGATGATACAAGCGACAGGAGAGATGAGTCTTGAGTGATGGATGTGTGACTGGGACGACTGAGTGTTAAGTGGCAGAGCTGAGAAGACACTCAAGGGACACTAAGGGGCATCATTCCACAGTTACCAGTGAACAGAAGGACAGGAAATTCATAACTTATTCCCGATAGATCATACTGCATCTTTCTTACTATCATCTCCTTTGAAACGCCACAGCGACGCTAAACACGGGAGGATATTGAATGATGGCTAACTGATGTTGTGACTGTGTCAATTTGTATTTTGTAGATGGTGAATACCGGAGACTGGGAGAGAGTGTGTTATCTCTCTTATCTCTCATTATGTCTTGGTTCCCAGGCAGATGACGGTGAGAGCTGTGTGAGAAAGACCGTCTGCTACATCACCACTGCCACCACCACACACCTGCCTACACACACACACACACACACACCTGCTACTGCCACGTACTGACTTACCGCCACTACTCGACACACTTGCGCTTTCACTGTCATTCCACAAGTGTTTTTACATTCCATTTTTTACAAATACCTCACCTGCCACTGTATGTCTGATCTGTCAACACACCTACTTACATTCTATCTTCACCACACAGCCGCTACACTTAAACGCGTTGCTATAGTAACACACACACACACACACACACACACACACACACACACACACACACACACACACACACACACACACACACACACACACACACACACAGACACACACAGTGAACACAAAACAAAACGAAATGGCTGTAATTACAAGACCGCAAACCACCACCAACCCATATAAACTCCCCATCTTGAGAGAACAACACACAGTTTGCGGCGACGAGATGAGAACACAAGATCGGGCTCACGTTTTAAAGGGACCTGAAGCAACACACGTACCAAATGCTTCACGTCTTCCGAGATTCCTACGCCTGAAATCCGCCAGTGGAGAGAAGAGGTAGGCTGGTGAGGAAGGCGAGGCAGGTGGTCCTCAGCCCTCGTTACCGGCGCCCCGACCATATACACATTCCGGGGATAATTAGACGATGCATTAGCCGTAATCACAGGGTCATTTGTCCGGCGGCGAGAGTAAAACGAGGCAACATATCTCTCTGTCCCCACGTCACCCCTTCACTCATTAATCGACCATCCCCTCAATCTGATAAATAAATAAAGAGGGGGAGGGGAGAAACCAGTCGATCTCGATTTCCTTACTGTACTGCATTGTCAAAAAGGTTCCTCTCTCTCTCTCTCTCTCTCTCTCTCTCTCTCTCTCTCTCTCTGAGAAAGGTTTGTCACTCCCTCTCCCTCAGTGGTTTGTCTTATTCATGCACTGTGGCTGTTTCTCCCACCAATGATAGCAAAGATAAGAGTTATAAGTGTTTAACTGAACGTGAGATGAAGACTACTTACGTCCAAGGGATTCATTATCATCAAGAATATAAGAAAATACTCGTAAGGGAAGCTGTTAAAACCTGTCAGGCTTACAAGCGGTCATCACTGCACGAAATATATTACTTCATACCACGTGTTGCGAATAGAACTTCAAATATCGATAGACTATAGAAAAGATAAGAAACAGTTGTATAGAGAAGGCTTTCGTATTAAAAAAAAAAACACTATTGTTACCTCATCACGTCTTCCATTATTATCGATACCAACTTGATTTGCTCACATGCCATAGATGTTGTGATTGCCTTAGTCCAGTTTCAAGGTAGGAGCACGGCTGGCAGACACAATATTACTCCAGAAAGGTCCAGGGGTGAAAGAGTAGAATAGTGTACTGCTGTAAGCCAGGATACAAGCACACAAAGGGGTGATACGAACGAGAGAGTGTGGCGAGAGGAGTCCAGGTATATAGCGTAAGGGCAGAACGGTCAAGGCAAGGCATAAGCAAGACCGCTCGCCAACACAAATCGAAACATGACTTTTGCGATGCTTCCAGGCAATTTCATGTCACTATTGACGTTCTACTTCTCAGTTAGCGTCTAACGGGAATGTTATTTAACTCCTTCAGCACCATGACGCGTTTCCATATTGATTCTGCTTACTATTTGACGATTTTACACGGCTTCAGAAACTTAAGTTGGAATTGAAATAGTGAAGACTCAGGCCATAAATCTTCTGACCTCCATAGAACCTTCCTAATGTTAATAAAATTGTTTAATCATACCCAAAACTCATGGTAAAAATGCGTTCTAGTACTGAAGGGATTAAACAGATGTGTGAATACAACTGTGCAGAAAAGAAAATAGAAAAGAAATGTAAGTGCATGAAGAAAACAGAAGTAGGACAGAAAATATTGAATAAATATGCAAATAAAAATAAGGGTCTTGAATTTCCTGTTTGTCTTCAGTTCCATTCTCTCTCTCTCTCTCTCTCTCTCTCTCTCTCTCTCTCTCTCTCTCTCTCTCTCTCTGCGGCGAACTGATATGCGTCTCAGCGCCTCATTTGCATATGTGCGTGACCCCCAATACTCCCCATCCCTCCAAACAGGAGACCACGCTCCGGCGCACACGCATGCACACACACACACACACACACACACACACACACACACACACACACACACACACACACACACACACACACAAAGGAGAAAAAAGACCTCAGCTACACACACACACACACACACACGAAAAAAAAGGACCTCAGCTGCACACACACACACACACACACACACACACACAAGAAACCCAGGCAAAGTTACCCAGGGAGAGAGAGAGAGAGAGAGAGAGAGAGAGAGAGAGAGAGAGAGAGAGAGAGAGAGAGAGAGAGAGAGAGAGAGAGAGAGAGAGAGAGAGAGAAGGGTGAGGACATGCTATCAAGGGACATTAGTCATGGTAAGTAGCCGCTGTCCTGCTTAGCATAACCACTCGTGCTTGTCATCGTCGTTATAATTGTCATTGTCCTCATTACCATTGTTATTACTACCGTCATTGTTTTTTTATTTATCATGTATTTTCTACAGTCTAGTTTTTCCCTTCTAGAATAGTGAATGTAGTTAAAACCAGAAATTCAGTAAAAATATAAAGCCATGTCGTTGTTTCAGCTCATTATTTTATTATTATTATTATTATTATTATTATTATTATTATTATTATTATTATTATTATTATTTTATGTTATAGCCTATAGCGCCTGTAGGTGTATCTTCCACCCATTAGCTCTAGTTATCATCGTCTTCATCATTACCACCATTATCGTTATCACCACAGTTAACATCATCGTCACCATCACTAATATCATCGTCATCATCAACATTACCTTCATTGACATAATTCTCACCATTACTCATTGGAGTGGCAAATACGTCAATGAAAGCGTTCAACAATGTCGGGATACTCCTGGTTATGACTTTCTGATTTATATTTGTTTCAGGTATACTTAATAAAAAAAAATTTAAAAAGGAAAAAAATACTCGTTCGTGAGCCATTTTAAATCACTATGTAAACCAAAAGACTTGACTTTTACAACTTGAGTTTAAAAGCAATCATAAATTGAGTTGCCCCTCATTTAACTTTGTGTGTGTGTGTGTGTGTGTGTGTGTGTGTGTGTGTGTGTGTGTGTGTGTGTGTGTGTGTGTGTGTGTGTGTGTGTGTGTGTGTGAATTCTGAATTACCCGAAATTACAATTAATATTTTACCTTTCTAATACACAGAAACACAAAACATTACACTGTGGTATACGAGACAAGGCGCTTCATACCGTGTGCTGCGCCGCGGAAAGCTTCACTCATATCCATAATTCACTGATCATCACGCGGGATCGGGCAGGCATAAAAAGAGCAATAATAATAAAGCAGAGAGAGGAAAGAACACAGCCGGGCAAGCCTACGTCATTCCAGGTGATCAGGCAGAGCGCAATTAAACCCCCCAATTAGCTACCGGCGGCGGCTACCTGCCTCGGTCGCGTCATTAGTGCCGAATATATTATCATTACGCCTCGCGCTGACATGGAGGCAGGTGTGCCTGTGCCGGGGCGCCTCCCTCCTGACGGCGGGACACGGCGCCAGGTGACTGTGCTATGATGGTAACTAATTATTGAGGTTTTGTTCATTCCTTTGCTTTATGTGTTGTCTCTAGTTTAATTTCGTCATATATTGATTCGTTTTTGGTATTTTCTATGATATTAATTTGTGTACGTATCAACAACTGGTTTTCTTTTATTGTTTCATTTTGTTTGTTGTCATTCTGATATTTTCCAACCGCAGATTCGCTTGGGAGAATGAAGGAGAGCGTGGTGTTGTGTGTAAACTTGTCCTTAAGCTCGCTTCTTGTCCGGTAAGACTTCCGTTCTTCTGATGAGATGCTCGAGTATAAAAAAAAAAAATCAATTTATCCCTTCAGTCTGAGACAACAAATCGTAAATGGCTGTAATACTCGGCCAACTCTTTGTCACAATGTGAGGAATGATACCATTGTCTCTCTCTTCCAAGCACATTTCTCCGCTGGCCAGGTGATAGCCACGTCACCACCACACACCTCGTTAAACACCAAGGTTGTACAGAAGTCTCTTTGTAAATACAATCAGAAAAGTCAGTAAAGAAATGTGGAAAAATCGCGTCTCAGACACAACCACTGTCAATGGAATGAACAGAAACCCGAGCAAACGTCCTGACACGTGCTGCAGGAGGGGCTGAGCAGTGGTGCAGCACAGGACTCGGCAGGTGTCGCAAATGGAGGCTTGACGTTAGTGAGAGACAAAACACAGGCAGAGGATCAGGTGTCATACAGAACAGGTGAAGGAATCTTGAGCGCCATACTTTGCCACCTAAACATTACCACATCGTTGTATTAGTGAACTGAATTAATGTAAATCTAACTTAACCCAATACAGCGCTCAGATGAAAATATTAATGTCACTTCAATATTATTCAAAAGCCCCGTTGAAGGTGCCTGTCGCCCAATAGGAGTCAAATCTGCTAACCATATAATGTATGTATATTGCATAACACCCTCATTGCAATTGTTCTCAACATGATCTTAATGGTTTCAGTTCTCGGAGTCGTGGAGCAGTGTGGACACATGTTGTTCTGTGGTTTAATGTTCCTCTATTTTTAATGCGTCTGGTCTTTTCTTTAATGATTTTCCGCTGGTCCTCATGTGGTGTGGCAGTCGTAGGGCAAAGGATAAATCAGTTAAAAATTCATGTGTTTTACATCAAGTGCAAGGAAATTACTTGGTGGGAGGTGAACAATGCCACGCTGCTCCTTCACCTCTGGTTGTGAGGTTACCATTGTCATTATTCCTCCACACTTCATGGTGTAGTGTTTAAGCGTACATCACATGCAGGCACTTTATCACGGGCGGGGGGGTATTTACTCACAATAATAGCTGTGCACCAAACACAACCACTAAAAAAGGATGCACAGCTCACGTTGATAGATGAGCAGGAACAGGCGTCTTCCCGGTTGATGCATTCTTTTACCACTTCACTAAGATTAACCTATCCAATATTTAACGAAGGTTTCTTAAGCCGCCAGAGTGTAATGACAAGACGCGACCATCATCTTATTGCGACCATCATCTTATTCTTGTCGCGTACTGAATGAAGCAGAGAAAAATCCCTCAGTCACCCACCTAGAAGCCCTGTTAGTGGTGTGGGCCCTCAGGCAGTTCCCAGACTTAACCTGCGGATGCAAAGTACACGTACTCACAAACCACGATCCAGTAACCGATTATTCAAAAGGAAAACGTAAATAAGAAATTGGCCCAGAGTATCATCTAACCTATGAATATTTATCCGGCAAAGCAAACACGGCAGCGGCAGCGGATGTCCTGTCCGGGAATACAATAGACGATGTGCGCCAGGGCGACTACAGCGTTGTGATGCTTTACCTAATAAACCCATTACTTCTTAACCTCACCTGATAACTGACCATGGGGTTTCTGTTTATGCCAACTTTACTATAATTTCTATTAAATGCCTTATTAACCTAACCCTCTCAAAATAATGCAAACTTAAAAGCTTCAATCTCCTTTCGTAGGGAACATTTTCTGTCTTCTTGCTGATGAGGAAAATGAAAGAGTTCTGAAATTTGAACATTTTTGGAGAGAAAAGGAATGCATCTATGAGCACTTAAAACGTGTTAATGACTCAGGATTTACTGATGAGGACGTCCAGACTTTGTTGCCAGACGCAAAAAATTCTTATTCCTTCGTGAACACCAGCCATTTATTTCATGGATATGTAAGTCAAGATCCCACGAACGGGAAGTTCGAATAATTGCTGATACAACAAACGATAGATTTATTACAGAATTAAAAACTGATCTATTTTAATTCCATAGAAAAAAGGAAGACTCCCAGCGTACCACTCCATAGCATGACATTCTTTTATGATTACTTCTGGTCCAGCAACTGAAGATTAACTTAACGGTGTACATGTACAAGGAAGCCTAGACAGGATTAACTCGGTCTTGATAAACTAAACAAAAATTAATGGCTAGCAAAACATTGTAATAACCGTCATGATTGAGTGTCTGCGCCAAGCCAGACCACCAACCAAGTATTAACGGTGGGAGACGAGCCCCACTCTAGAAATTCATCCTTAACGCACCGCACGACTCTTGGCGAACACCTTGGAAGTCTTCACTTGTCTTATTTTAATTTTTTTACCAGAATTTCCGCTTATGTATCAGCTAATGTCTTTCCAGTAATATTGTATTAATAGTTTAGTTCTTCTTATATGTAAGTATTTACTCTTGTTGTCGACAATTATCGTTAATATTATTGCATTTTCTATTTCCTTATCATCTGTTCCAATCATTCTTTGTTTTGTAATGGCAATATTCTCCTGCCGTCAACCACTTATGAGATTTAACAGTACATTTGCCACTATACCATTAAAATTTTATTATCACATGCTTTCCATTAATCTATCTTTTTATTACAGATGTTTTCTCCCTCCACTTCGTAACAAATTATCATAATTATTTTTGTTATTGTATTCTGTTTCTATTTCCTATATCAGTCCCTCCTTTCATTATTTCCGCTTATCATATTCCTTCTACCATTCCATTCCCCTTCGCTTTGTTATTACTCTATTTGAAGCTTCAAATATTCCTTTTCTGTTATCATATTTTTATTATCTAACCGATTTCTTTTTAGTTTACTCCTTTTAACATTATTTTACCAATCCGTATGTGTGTCATTCATTTCAGAGTTTCTCCACGGGACAGTTTTGTGGTCCAGAGTCATTGCTTTGTCACTATCAATCACTCCCACTTCCCTTGTCTCTTTTCAGCATTTGTCACTAACAGTCGCACCTCCCAGATCTCTCTCTCTCTCTCTCTCTCTCTCTCTCTCTCTCTCTCTCTCTCTCTCTCTCTCTCTCTCTCTCTCTCTCTCTCTCTCTCTCTCTTCTCCCTTTCATTACTTTCCTCCATGATAAAGCCTGCATGTGTTTTCTTCGGATTCACGTTTTCGTAAGGACTAAAGGTCGCAGAGATGATTCGTCGCGTTCTCACCAATGCTTTCCCCAGTGACGATGCAGAAGTTGTGTTTAACCATTTCAGTACTGGGACGCATTTTCATCATGAGTTTTGGATGTGATTTGGCGATTTTATTGACATTAGGAAAGGTCTATATAGAGATCGTAAGATTAATGGCCAGAGTCTTCACTGTTTTAATCCCCACATGAGTTTCTGAAGTTGTATAAAATCACCAAAATGTAAGCAGAATAAATATGGAAGCGCATCATGATACCGAAGGGTTTAATCATTACTACTATTCCTGAAATCACACATACATAAAAAACATAATCCTTGAAAGCACAGTAACTTCTATTGGACTGCCTGAAAGTGTTGGAGTAAGACTAAAGAACGTTTGATTAACAGATACGGGCCAAAGGTGAAGAAAACGAAGATGACAGAAGAACATAAACAAAAAAAGAACAAGAAAAGAAAAAAGAACAAGGAAAGAAGAAGAAGAAAAACTGAAAAAGAGAGAAAAGTTGGAAGAAAGAAGACAATAATAATATGATGATAAGACAACAATAATAACTGACAACGATCAAGGTGAGTACCGAAAAGTAGAAGCAGAACCAAAAACTGAGAGAAAAAAATAAATAAAAGAAAAGGGATAAGAGAGAGACACCGTGGAGGAGGAGGAGGAGGAGGATAGGGACAAGGAGGTAATAGAAGAGGAGAGATGAGGCGAACACGTAATAAGGAAGAAGAAACAAAACAGAAGCGTTCCAAGACAAAAGCCTGCCCTCCCCCTATTTGTTCCCGCCTTCCAGCGCCAGCAAAGGCAACGGCGCGGCTTCCAGGGAATAAAGAAAACGAGTTGAGGCTTCTTGGGATTCAGGGAACGCGCAAGATTGTATAATTGCGCAACCCAATCGCTGGACCCGACCCAGATTTACAAACAATGGAGAAGAGCAGGAGGAGGAAGAGACAGAGGGGAATGTGGGGAGTACGAAGGGGAGATGGTAAGGACAGGGAGTGTTGGTGGGAGGAAAATAGATAAAGGAAGGGGTTGGTAAGAATATAGGGAGGAGAAGGTGACTGAAAGGAAGGAATGATAGTGGAAGGATATGAAATGACTGGGGAGGAAAAAGAAGAGGGTTTATAAGAGAGACTAATGAAAAGGAAAGAATCATAAACGCGGTAGCAAACTGGAAGAGAGAGAATATAATGGAAGATTTGGGAATAAATATGAGAAACTGGAATGAAGAAAGGAATGTATCTCTTTGTCAAGCTAAGGTAGAATTTAAAACTGTTTAACACTATTGTATTTTCTTTGGTGGCAGGGTAAATGGAAGGCAAACCACCATTCGCCTTGTACTTTTACTACATCTTTTTCATTCTCGAGGTACCGTATGGAAAAAAAAAAAAAAAAAAAAAAAAAAAACGCAGTTATTACCTTCCTACGAATACACTGTACAATATCATATCTCCTGCCTCTGTGTTCTATAAAGCTGGGAGATGAAGAAGAGAAGATTGACGTCACATTCGTGGTCTCCAAAAAATAGACCTGTCCTAGAAGTGAGCTCTGCCTACACCGAATAAATAATAAAAAGGAACTAACAAATATAAAACTAAAAAAAAAAGAGAAAAAGAAATTCGAAAAGAATGTAAGAAAATATTTGTTCAGTCCAGCAAGAAATATTAAAAGAAATAATGCACACATATTGTCGTTTATGATTCCACTCACAGAAATGATATGCAAAAGTGATTAGTTAGTTAATGTTTGGAAATTCAGTGAAAGGAATATACAAAGGATGAAAACTACAGGCATCTCAAATGTCATGTAAATATTTCATGCTTCACTGACCTCGATATTAAGTCAGGAGGAGAATTAGGAGCATAATAGTGATAACTAAAACAGTAATGATGATGATGATAATGATATGATAATAATAACAATAATGATAATAATAATAATAATAATAATAATAATAATAATAATAATAATACTTACATCGGCATCAACAATAACAACACCATAACTACTACTACTAGTACTACTACTACTACTACAACCACTACTACTACTACTACTACTACTACTACTACTACTACTACTACTACTACTACTACTACTACTACTACTACTACTACTACTACTACTACTACTACTACTACTACTACTACTACTACTACTACTACTACTACTACTACTACTACTACTACTACTACTACTACTACTACTACTACTACTACTACTACTACTACTACTACCACTACTACTACTACTACTACTACTACTACTACTACTACTACTACTACTGTATCACCAACAAGACAGCTTCCACCACTTCCCGTAAATATGATATGGACCAATGAAGCTCGTAAGAGAAACAACAGCTGGGACAGACCAACAAAACACACACACACACACACACACACACACACACACACACACACACGGCCCGGTAGCTCAGTGGTTAGAGCGCTGGTTTCACAAGCCAGATGACCGGGGTTCGATTCCCCGGCCGGGTGGAGATATTTGGGTGTGTCTCCTTTCACGTGTAGTCCCTGTTCACCTAGCAGTGAGTAGGTACGGGATGTAAATCGAGGAGTTGTGACCTTGTTGTCCCGGTGTGTGGTGTGTGCCTGGTCTCAGACTTATCCCAAGATCGGAAATAATGAGCTCTGAGCTCGTTCCGTAGGGTAACGTCTGGCTATCTCGTCAGAGACTGCAGCAGATCAAACAGTGAATTACACACATTTGTCTTCATGTCCATGTTACTTCACGTTGTTTCTATTGCAAATATTGTTGTTGTTGTTGTTGTTGTTGTTGTAACTGAGTAGTAAGTTAATACACAGTGTTGTATGAAGTTCATCTTTCATTGAGGTTTTTCAATACATACTTATTTAACTGAAGCGGCGACTAAGTTTTTAGGGAGCAATAATCTGGCTCAGCTTTTCATTCATTTCTAATCTCCTATCCTTGGAAGGAGTGTTTGATTGGTTGAAACAGATCCTTAATTGCTGTCACAGTATATTTTCACTTATATAGATTTCCTACAGATATCATTGTATTGTATCTCTATTGTATTATCCTTATCATTATATTGTACACATAGTGTACATTTATTCTTCAAGTTGCCATGCGTGTAACTCGCATTCACAATGGTAAAGTTTGCATAAATAACTTTTTTTCTTTTTATAACTGTCTCCGGTATATTTTCCTTATTGAAAAGTCTCCAGCACCGCCTTCCTCAGCAGCCACACGTGGGATAGGAGAACTAACTTCACTTCATCTGCGTTTTTTTTCAGTACAAAGAAAAAGAAGTCTTGATACGTCCTTCCGGATGTTTCACTAAATTGTTGTTATTAATTGCCGCTTTAAGAGAGAGAGAGAGAGAGAGAGAGAGAGAGAGAGAGAGAGAGAGAGAGAGAGAGAGAGAGAGAGAGAATGGGGAAGGAACGCAAATAAGCTCTGAATTTTTAAGTCATGGCATTTCTTAACACCTTCAGCCTGTACATCCACTCACCTGTCCGCACTTAAATTGTAATTAGTATACATTATTTTCTATGAACACCTTTCAAGTGTAATATGCATTCATCCTTTCATCTGAAAGACAC
Source organism: Portunus trituberculatus (assembly GCF_017591435.1). NCBI lineage: Eukaryota > Metazoa > Arthropoda > Malacostraca > Decapoda > Portunidae > Portunus > Portunus trituberculatus. Next base: position 6,782,358 of record NC_059275.1, read on the forward strand.
CACAAGCTTTTAAACTTTTTCCTACTGAATACTTGTAAAAGAAAGGTCTATAGTTACTTTTCCCTATAGCTACAGCCGCTGTTCCTTTCCTCTCTTCCTCCCTGCCTCCCGGCGTGACCCACCAGCCCAAAGGTTACCCCAGAGGCTATTAAGTTGTAAATGAAAAGTCCAGTAGACTTTCGAGGAAGCTCATTATGAATCACTTAAGCATAATAACGAAAATTGGTGAGGGTTCTCCATCATGGCAGAGGCCTAAGGGGGTGAGGCGGGGTGGGCCAGACAGGGTGCAGGGCATGGGAGCAGGGCACAGGCAGGGACACCTTAAGGTGGATCAGTGGATTGCGCGGGGCGGAGGGGGAAGGGCGAGGGGCGGGACAAGCTCGGGTCTCCGGTAATTGAGGTACTCGCCTTCGATATCAAGTCAGATTAAATTCTCTAATCTAAATGCCACAATGATACGAGGAATCAATTACCGGAGCGGGCAGGTGTTCCTCGAGGGCGGCAGTGGTGGGTGGCCGGGATGGGCGGAGCGGGGGCGGAGCCTGGCGCGCCGAGGGGAGGGACTTGTGGTTGTTGTTCACTGATTGGCTGCCGCCGAGGGTCATCAATCACCGGATAACGAAGGCGGCGCCGCTGACACCGCGACGCGCTGTTCCGCTTGCCGCCCGTCCGCCCCGCGCCGCCCCACCGCCCACCGCCGGCAAGCCCCACCTGCTGCCACCTGCCACTACCAGGCCCGTGAAGCCACAACCGTAGTGACACAGCGCGGCGCCCCCGCTTTAATTACTGCGGCGACCCTTGCATGGATGTCACGACGCTTCCCGTGGGTCACCAGCCCCTGCCGTGACCAACGTGCCCATACCGCGCCGCGCGCCCACAGGCGGGAAGCCTCTCGTCACCCTCACCGACTGAGCGATCAGTCCGGGGTGTGTTCCTGCTGGGCTGTCGCCCGCCACCCTCTATCCGCTGTCCGCGTCTCGCTGTGGTCTGCCGCTGTGCAAAAGTCACTATTTTTGTTACTGTGCTGTCGGGGATGTGAAGGTCTCGCCAAGTGTGTGTGTGTGTGTGTGTGTGTGTGTGTGTGTGTGTGTGTGTGTGTGTGGTGGGCGGGAGGTGTGGGCGGGAGTTGGCTCCGCCCACCGGGTAGCGAGCGGCACGTCGACACATCGCCTCAGTTGATGCCCTGCAATTACGGTGTGGCGGCGAGACTCGGGGCTGTGAGTGTGCGGGGGGCGCCGTGCCGGACTGAACACGTGGCTTGCGTGCCAGTGCCCCGAACACGTGGCTCATGATACAGTTATCGCGCAAGGGCGCTTCTCTTGTGCTATTGACAAGACCACTGCAGCGCACCACCACCTGGGGACCACCTGCAGGCAACACCAACACACCGTGCAAGCAGCAGCGCTCCGCAGCTGGACCAGCCCCGCAGGGGTGACGGCCTGCCTCTGGGCGGCCTGCTGGGTCTGGTGAGGGGAGTGGGCGTGGCCCCTCACACCGCCATGATGGAGGTGCCCAGTCTTGTGGGCGCCCCTTCCTCCACCGCCAGCGGCGTCAGCAACAGTAGCGGCATGAACAGCGGCGGCGGGAACGGCAGCAGCAGCATCATGAGCAGCGGGCCTCGCACGGCTCCCTCTGTGTTCTCAATCTCTTCCCTGGTCAACTCCAACTCCCCTCCGCCGCCGCCCGTGACAGGTCAGTGCCGCTCGCCAGTACTGTCAGTGCCTGCTTATTGTAGTGTGCCGGGGCGCGCCAGATCACCGCGTGTCGTGGTCTGCACAACACCATGGGATCATACTACCAGTTAAGTGAGCTTGTGTGCAACCTGAACTGCACTATGTTGTGTAGCCACTCATGTCATCGCTTCACATATTCACTTCGTTCCGGGTAAACCCAATAAATCACTCACTTCACTCTGGCTTTTCTTATGATCTACTGAGAAAAAAAAAAAAATCATGGTGCCATGTCAAAGAAGAATACGGAGAGAGATTGAAAGATCCACCGTAATAAGTGGCACTCACTTATTTCATGAAAGAACACACCTGTCAACTGGGCGACACCAGTGGCACCATGGGACAGCAGGACAAAAAGCGTAACGTTTCCTTAAAAAAAAAAAAAAAAAAAAAAAAAAAAAAAAAAATATATATATATATATATATATATATATATATATATATATATATATATATATATATATATATATATATATATATATATATATATTGATATTGTGTGTGTGTGTATATATATATATATATATATATATATATATATATATATATATATATATATATATATATATATATATATATATATATATATATATATATATATATATATATATATATATATATATATATATATATATATATATATATATATATATATCGCGCGCGCACACACACACACACACACACACACACACACACACACACACACACACATAATGAGGGAAGGTCCCTCCCTCCTCACCCCCGTCGGAGGCCAAACCCCTCCGCTGATTGGCCGTGTCGTGGGGACCGGAGCAACACGTCTCGCGTGACGGAAGGACGTCCCAATCAGGCTAATTGATGGAGCGTGTCCAGAATAAGACTCGAAACGAAATATATATTGGAATTCAGCACAAGACTAAGACACGTTGTGCTTTAATCATTCATAAGAGGTTTCCGTTGCCACCCAGACCATGTTTGACCTGCGCCACGTGACCTCGGCAGCCCATCGCGCCGCGCCCACCCAGGAAAGGCTCGCACGCTCCACTACACTGCCATTGACCACGGCGTGAGGCAGTAAAACCAATGTTACTCAACCGAAAGGACAGAATTCTCAAGCACAGACAAGAAGCATTTCACCAACCTTCCTCTTCCGCGTCGTACTTCCGCCACCTGCAGAGACAGGGCGGCCCATGTGTCCTGCCCTCTTGCTCTACTCCATCTTGCTTTAGCCACATAAAAAAGGCAATCAGACTAACTAAACATTGCTCACACCTTTCTAACGCAAGAATCAAACGAAATGTCGTTATACCTAAATAACAATACACAATTATTCCTCTAACAAAAATGCTTGTCGATGATATTAACCTTTTCAATACTGGGACATATTTTTACCTTGATATTTGTGTAGGATTAGACCATTTTATTGACATTACGAAGGGTCTATGGAGATCAGAAGAATAATGGTCACAGTCTTCAGTATCATAATTCCCCACATGAGTTTCTGAAGATGTGTAAAATCACCAAACAGTAAGCAGAATGAATATAAAAACGCGTCATGCATACTCAGAGGGTTAAGTGTTGCATTCCATCCACACCAGCACACAAAGCTTGGAATCTTCAGCATGAGAATCCCTGCAAAGTGGTGAGAAGCAGAGCGATGCGTCACCTCTGCCATCCAAAACATTTCAACAAAATGTAAAACAAGCCAATGTTCTTTCTATTTGTGAAAGAGCTTAATTTCAAATATTATTTTATTCATATATTTTTTCCACACCAATAAATAGGAAAAGGTGTGGGATGATCTATGAAGACTATAATTATGCGAGACACCTGAAGGATTCCACAGATCATTACACACACAAACAGACACACACACACACACACACACACACACACACACACACACACACACACACACACACACACACACACACACACACACACACACACACACACACACACACACACACACACACACACACACACACAAAACGCTAAGAAGTCAACCATCTATTACTATCCAATTAATTACATGGTTCACAGCTCTCCGTCTGCCTAAAATGAGGTCCTTACAAAATCAGCCATTAATGCGAAGGCTATGCACATGATAGCAGGTGTTCAGAATTCACATCTTTTAAACGTAAACACACATTCGTACCTTCTATGCACCTTTTGAACGGGTCTATAAGAGAAATGCCTTAGATTAATGGAGGGTGCCTCTTCCCTGCACACTCTACCTCTTCACTTCTTCAAGTAAAAAAAAAAACTACCACTATCAAAGCCATCAAGAGCGTCAGGTGACATGCAAAGCTGAGTCGTCACTTTTCCAGCAGCTATAGGGCGATTAATGTTCAGTGAAGCGAGGCAAGGGGATTCTATAATTGGTTATATATCATGGACGTGCGGGCATTCGACGGTAATGATCCGTAATTTCAGTTTCATTCAGCTCAACGCTCGACACCTGTCTCTAATTAGCATCAGAATGGCCATCACATTCATTAGAGGCACACACACCTGTGATGCCGCGGCCCACTACCACTACCTTTACCCACTCTCTCTCTCTCTCTCTCTCTCTCTCTCTCTCTCTCTCTCTCGTCTTTTCACCTCAGTCTCCCAACGAACTAAGGGAAAATTACTAATAAAAATAATCACATGGCAGAAGAACAATCCACGTCTATCAATCATCCTCTCGTGACGTGCCAGGCTGGTGACCCAAAGAAGCAAGGTAGCACGGAAGGCAGCAGCAGGTGGCGGTGGCGGCGGCGGTGGTGGTGGTGGTGGTGGTAAGGGAAGTTTTCATTACATACACACAACGCAAAGCCACGACCACTGACTGACAGACATGATTGCTTACGTCAGGTGTTTAGTTTCAGTAGTGGTTTCGTGTTGGGTTCTGTTTACCTTTGGAAATACGGCACCACTGGATTTTTTTATATTTCATTCTTATCTATTTGATTATTTATTCATTTAGGTTTTTTATGTTAATATCTTCACTTATCTATTCATCATTTAATCATGTGTTATAATATTTTCATTTTTATCTTTTTGATTGGGAAAATGATTGAAAGAGGATATGATGAATTTCTCTCTCTCTCTCTCTCTCTCTCTCTCTCTCTCTCTCTCTCTCTCTCTCTCTCTCTCTCTCTGTGTGTGTGTGTGTGTGTGTGTGTGTGTGTTCCCTTATAGCTTCACGATGGTTCCAGAAGTTAATGATATGATATTTCACAGGATAATTCAAGTTTGTGTTGCTTCCCCTGACTCTCTCTTAGGGCGTAATGGTGGTAATTACCTTTCATTAGTGGAACTCTCTCTCTCTCTCTCTCTCTCTCTCTCTCTCTCTCTCTCTCTCTGGCCCTACCTTAAGAATATTATATCAAAATTTCTAAGGTTTCTAGTATACTACTGAATTTTCCCGTAGTAATTCTTAACTTATTTCGTACACTCAATGTTCCAGTCACTTCTACGTTGATCCCTTCACATTTTCTCGCTCACTATGACAGATCACCTCAAGAACAAGTGTTATGTAATTACTCTGCGTTGCGTTTGCTTACTTAGACTTCATATTTGTGATCCTGATGCTCTTCTTATCTGTGGCAACGTTGCATAAGGTCCCGTTTTATGCAGTGCTTTACTCTCTCATCACGACTATTTTCAAAGGCCACAGAGACGATTATAAACGTTCTTAAGAGTGTTTTTCCTGTCAATAATGTAAAAATGTTATCAGTCTGACATTAGAACGGTAAAAATGCAATGAAAATATTTCGTAATATTTAATAGAATCATTTAAAAATAATCAGGGTGTGACTCAGATACGTTTCAGAATGTGGTAAAAGACTTCTTACTCATCTTTCACACAGACGTATTTAAAAACTACAGTACTCAGTTCACAGCGACAAAAAAAAAAAAAAAAAAAAAGACTGTCATAATGGATTCAGTAGGAACATGAAATGAGATTATATGGCATGATGGGGAAAAAAAAAGAGAAAAAAAAAATCAAAACAAGCCAAGTGAGCCACCACAACACCCATTCACCGCTGGTCAAAAGTGAGGAATTAGGTGAGTCTGTAGTGAAAAGGGCAGCGCAATGAGGGACGCAGCGGGAGGTAGGGAGGCGGCGTGGTCACGTCCAAAAGGTTGGGGCTGAAAGGGGTGGCAGTCACTGCGCACTATTACCATTAGTACCATTACGTCCTTACGGCGACATATAGGTCCGTATTCCGAAACGCCTTTCTCCCTCACCATCACTGTTTCCAAAGGCTCCAGTTAAAGATACTCGTGATTTTTAGAAGTACCTTTTAGGGTTCTGGTGATAGATTGGCCAGGTTTCTAGTTAAATAAAGGCGAAGCTGTCTTGAAAACTCGGCTAATTGTCTCTATGGTCTTGGAAAACTGTCGTAGTAAGAGGGGAAGGTGTTTCTGAATACGAGGGTTGGGGTCACTTGTGAGGGACGGCGGAGGGTGGCAGCGTGAGTGAGGCGAGGCGCAGCGTGACCAGAGGGATGGAGCAAGGCCGAGGGGTGGCGGAGTCAAGGGCGGGCGCTGCGTGATTTCAGAGGTGACTGCTAAACAACGGAACATATCATCATTTTTTTCGAAGTCCTCTGACTTTTCACTGTGTTACTGAATATTCAGCTTTTAATTGCGTAAGTTTTATTCCTAAATCTGACGTCATTTGTCAGAAAATTCTAGATATATATACACACACACACACACACACATGTAATCATCCGAACGTATTGCTAGTGGTGATGGCAGCAATAACATATGATTACACGTAATGAGATGCAAATATTTAAAAGTGACTAACATAAGTTCATCCACCTATGAAATAACTAGTGTGCATAGTAAATGAATGCAAGAGGAAAAAAACAGAGAAAATAGTAAACACGAGGCATGGCGTCAAGTGGAGGGAGGAGGAGTGTAGGAAGAGAAATGAGGAAAGAGAATGAGTGGTGTGACGTAGAGAAGGAAGATGGCAAGGAAGGGAAGGGGATGGAAGGGAAGGAGGGTGTTAGTGAATGAATGAAAGGAGTCAATGCGAGGAATAGAAAAAAAAATCAAGGTTACTCGGTGTACTGAATCAATGACAAACATTTTTACTTCTTGTTTGCGATAGAAAGAAAGAAAAAGAAAAAGAAAAAAAAATGTGGAGGCAAAGTGAGAAGGAAGTGGAGACAAAAAGAGTAAAAGAAGGGAATGAATAGAAGGGAGGAAAAAAAAGAAAAAAACAGATAAGAGAAAAAAATAAATAAAGGAGAAGGAATAAGAAAAAAAAAAAAAAGAAAAGTGTATAAGAGAAAAGGACGACTAAAAAAAAGAGGAAAGGAGCGAGGAGAGGAGGGAAGAGGAGGAGGAGGAGGAGGAGGAGGAGGAGGAGGAGGAGGAGGAGGAGGAGGAGGAGGAGAAGGAGGAGTAGGGAGCGCCGCCATCTTGCCGTCAGGTGTATAAGCAGGTCCTGGAAATTATCTTGTGCTCGCCAAGCTGAGGATGTTACTTTTTTTTTTATTCTATTGAGTCTTGTTGGTTGTTGATTAATTATTGTTTAACGCTCTCTCTCTCTCTCTCTCTCTCTCTCTCTCTCTCTCTCTCTCTGGTAAATTTAAAGTTATTGTCGGTTTCAGTTCTTCTTCTACTATACTGCTACTACACTACTACTACTACTACTACTACTACTACTACCACCTATTACTACGACTACGACTACTACGACTACTACTACTAATAATAATAATAATATTACAATAACTACTACTATTGCTACTTCAACAACTATTAGTACTACTACTATTACAACAACAACAACAACAACAACAACTACTACTACTACAACAAAAACAACAACTACTACTACTACAATAACGTCATCAAAATCACTCATATCTAGCTTAATATCCTATCTCCCCTTTCATCACCAACAT